>NW_010111769.1:15371-18716 GCF_000699245.1 Pterocles gutturalis
AGCCACAGCTACGCCTGGCCATGGACCGCCTTCATCTGAACCCAGTTTTACTCCTTCATCTCAGCCCTGCCTTGCCACCACGGACTTGCCCAGCAATCACCAGACTGCATCTCACCCTGGTCACTGCCACTGGACCTGCCCCGGATCCGCAAATCGACTCTGGGCCCTGCCACCTCAGTATCGTGCTTGGCTCCTGGCCCCCTGCCCCTGGGGAGCAGCCGGCCCTCACTGCTCCCTGCCAAATCGTATATGCATTGCTGCATGTATTTATAGAGCTCTAAAAATATTTAGAGAGAGGATAGTAGTTTTTCAGATGTATTAAAGGGTTTCATTCTCTTTAGAGAAATAGAAGGATGATTGTGTAGCTGGAGTTCTTCATTAGCAAAAGAAGTTCTTTTTTGCCTGACTCTAAATGTGGATATCTGTGCAACAGTCATGAGCTAACTAATCACTCCTGTATTATTATATAGAGTAAATATGTAATTATTTGAAATCTCGTCAGCTAATTATAATAAATGAAAATGAACTAAGCATCTGGAATCAATCAGTACGATTGCTTCTCTTCAACCAGAATAATTTTACTTTAGCAGAGTGTATGAAGCTAATTTAGCATAGACGTACTCTAAAAAAACATATCTATATACGCCTATGAAATAATTCAGCCTTGAAGCTTGAATATAAATATGAATATGTTCTAAAAGAAGCAGGCAGATCATTCCTGTTATCTGTTGCATCATCCAGGGGATTAAGCCTTCTATATTTCAAAAGTCTCTTAAGATCACCACTGATGCTTAAGCTCACTTAAGATCACATGATGGGTCTGTGTTCCTGCTCTGCTGCGGCCTCCGTCAGGGGAAATGAATGGCTGGGGATGAAGGAAGGAATGGGCCTCAGCTACCACTTCTTCCGAAACTGCTGTTGACAAATTGTTTTTAACTAAACCATACTCCAAAAGCAGTTTCTTTTTTGAATACTTACAATCCACAGCGATTATTTTAGGTCTCCTTGGTTTTGAAAAATCCCACATACAAACTGCAGTAAGATTTACTTCAACAATAAAAATATGTGGCTGAGAAGCAATGACAATTGCCCAGCAGCTGAAACAGTTTTCTGCCCACATGTCCAACTACTCACAGGAAAACAATGCAAGGACATTGGTTGCAAAATGTGATTTGTTGTTTTATTTGGTCTTAAAATTATTTGGCTCTTCATCCAACACTTCTAAGAACTGTCTGCATTAGGAAAGATATATTGCTGAAACAGTAGATTACCTTCAATTATTACTGTACATGAGCTCCTCAGAGCACTGTTATTCATAAATCGTCCTTGAGGCTTAGAATTTTGGGGGCAGAGCTAACACAACGAAGAAGTCT
Source organism: Pterocles gutturalis (assembly GCF_000699245.1). Lineage (NCBI taxonomy): Eukaryota > Metazoa > Chordata > Aves > Pterocliformes > Pteroclidae > Pterocles > Pterocles gutturalis. Next base: position 16,745 of record NW_010111769.1, read on the forward strand.
GGAACTGACATAAAATTGTCTTTTCTTTGCACGTAAGAAATTTAAAGACTTTGTACTTCTACCTTGTTTTCTGTCTACTTTGTCTTCTATAGGAAGTACTAACTGCACCAGGAACAGATGTCATGCCTCTCACTTTTGTTCTTTAACTGCAAGACTATCCTTTGCCTAAATATCAGAGGAACCGGCAAAACAAGAACTGCAAGCTTTATTAAGATACAACAAGCCAAACTAATTATTGAGGTAAGTACACAAACCAAACGCTGTTAGAAGATTCTATTATCTGCTGGGGAAAAATTTTATACATTACAATGAAACCTAGCTAAAAATATCCTATACTAAAAGAACACTGGAACTGTATTTGAGGCAGTACACTCAGAGAGGATGATTAACTGCTTTGTCACCAGCAGTAACAATTCTTGAATAATGTATTTTCTCTCAGGGTTGCACCCTATTTCCATTTCAACTAAGGGAGAGTCCAGGATATGATTTGAAGTTCCTTCAAATAAAGTAAACAGTTTTGATTTGTTTAGGGGAATTCACTGGCTGTATCAGTCACAAAAACTTTCAATGACAGTAAATCTACAGATTGTCACCAAGATTAAGCTTGGAGTTTCCTAGCCTCATGGACAATACCAGAATTACAATCAGCAAAACACAAGAAAAAGTTAGAAAACTTGTATTACAGTTGTTTTGTCAGTCCGAAATGCCCGAGTCCTGTTACAGACTCATACAGAAGCCAGGTTTTAGTACTTTACAAAAAGTTAAGATTTGATTAAAAATTTGAGGATGTATGTTTTTCTCTCTGCATTCTTTTGTAGTGATGTGGATCTGTTGTTAGGTTGGTCTTTTTTTAATGCAGTGTGGGCACACTGGTGATTTAGAAGCTCGGAGCACTTCTTTAGCAACACAAATTATTTTTCCTCCCTTTATCACCTGAGAGGAGTAGTAGTTAAAACTAAAAGTATGACTACTTGTGAACACAATTGTAATGTATCCGAGGCAACCAAAGGCCATGAAAATCATGCTGAAATACGACAGTAGAGATTAAAAAAGTAATTAATGGAAAGAAATGTTATTAAGAGTTCAAAGCTTGTTGGCAACGTTGATGTTTTTACACTGCTGTAAAACAAATACCAGAATGAGAGTTGGCACAAGTTTTAGCGAGACACTATAGTATAATATGCAGAGATGACCCTGAAAGGCTTGTCACCTTATCGAACCTCAATGCTGATGCAATCCAGCCTGGTTTCATTCTGGAAAAAGTACGGCATATTATAAAACACACAACACAGACACACACAATACAGCACACAAAATACAAATAAAACCAAATTATGTAAAGTCCATCTTAAATGAACTGTACTTAACAGCATGGAGGAAAAGAACTATGTTGTTACTCGTATTCTAATAAAAGAAACCTAACTCTAGTGCTATAATATTAGATTTACTGCTCAGGGAAAGGTCAGGCCAAAGCATCTCCATCATCAACCTCACACCAACATTCTACCCCAGTCCCAGGGCCTGGGGAGCTTTCCTGCCCTTGTAACCGGGGGACAGGAAGGGAAAGATGTTTCAACATTAAGTTGAAATGGTGGAAATTTAAACAAAACAAGGACAACCGAGTAAATGGAGTAACTGTGGGTTTCGCTGGTGCGTTGGACTTCCCAGGACATGCACACAGAAGGGGGTCTGGTGCAACACTGAGTTAATAACTCATTTCCAAAGCTCCTTGGAAACAGGGAGAGGGTTTATGTGAAAACCCTCACAGCTGAGTACCAAACTAACTAGCAATGTTGTTGATGAGTTGTGGGAGACACGGATTCTAACAGAGCAAATTTTGTTCAGGAATCAACTAAAAACCATTTCCCCCCATGCCTTTTGCCTGTAAAATGTGAAACTATCAGCAGCTTGGTTACCCGGTGCCCTCGTTAGCACTGATGAAGTCATTCTGTCCCGCGGCCACCATTTCCTC
>NW_010111770.1:0-2724 GCF_000699245.1 Pterocles gutturalis
AGGGGGGCAGGCAGTGGGGCAGGCAAGGGGGCAGGCAGTGGGGCAGGAAGGGGGACAGGGGGTCAGGCAGGGCTGCACAGCCTCCAGCATGCAAGAGGGATGCACAGCAGAGTGAAAACGAGAGGCTCTGGCAGTGTGATGCCCCACTCTGTTAACCCAGCACTTGCACGCCTGGTGGGAAGGGGTTTAAGCACCCATGGCCATTCCTTCGTGGGCATTGGCAGTGCAGGCGGTAAAGCCACTCTTCGGGTGAGACTCTCTGCTGGCAAGTAGGATGTGTTTTAGCAGCCAGATTGCCCTGGGGATGTCCTCAATGGTTCCAGCCGTCCCTTGGGATCCCCGCTTGCACCTGCAGCCAGAGGGGAAGCGGTGAAGCCTGTGCTGCCACGCCAGAGGAGCTGCTTGTTGCTGCGGCAGGGCTCCGGGTCTGCCCCGGGTTTCCTACAGCTCCGATTTAACAAACGTGCTGATTGATAACTCTCCAGAGTGCATTCTCCCTTCCTTTCCCCATATAGTCCCAAACTCATCTGTCTCTTTGACAGTTCCCACTTGTGGAGCAAAGATGGGGGGTTTCATCCGAAAAAGGGGCACGTCAGAGAGTCCCAAAGCAGATCCCTCGCTGAGCACGGGGGCCTGGCAGCGTTTGTTTGTGTGAGGTGGAGTTCTCACGCTCTAAATATACAATCTATGATAAGGGAAGGGAAAAAGCCCAGCATGGAAATATTCCTTCTGCAAGAGAAATAATTTGCTGCTGCTAAAAATATGTGTTCATATTATCCCTGCCTTGGTCTCTAGCTTGATGGGAGAGAGTGCACGCAGGCTGCCCTCAGGGGACGCGGCTCTGTGCACGGACCCCGGCACCCGGCGAGCCCTGCGGCTGCTGGGGCTGGAGGGGTCGAAGGGGGAGGGAAGGGGTTCCTCGTCTTCATGCTGGTTTATCATCCCCATCTCTTTCTCAGGGCAGTAAAACCGTGATACGGGGTTACCCCGAAGGTCGTAGGAAGTGACCTCTAAGCAGGTGCTGACAGTGGGAAAGGAAAGTGATCTGCGGCGTTCCCAGAGCCGCTGCGAGCCCGTTCCCAGCCCCGGCTGCGCGGAGAGGCAGGAATGGCTTTGTTCGAGGGGGACGCGTGTTCGGACCGGTGGGATATGTGTAATCCCTTCCTGTCTCATCTGTGCAAGCGTCCCGGGCCTGGTGCTTCCTTCCCTGATTGCTGCTCCTGGGACCCTTGGTCCCCATTCACAAGCGCTTCCATGCCTATGGTTGAGTGGAGCCCGGCCTAGCCTGCAGGGCAGCGCCGGATTTCCCAGGGACAGCCCCGGGTGGGAGACAGAGCCTGCCTGGGGTGCCCTGCCCGGGGAGCCCTGCCTGCCCTGCCTCTGCCCCACGGTGCTGAGCGAGGAGTGAGTGGCCTTAGGTGCTGCCACGGCCCCAGCTGGCAGAGCCTGGCACGGCTGGCTTGAAGATCATAGAATCACAGAATCATAGAATCATTAAGGTTGGCAAAGACCTCAAGGATCATCAAGTCCAACCGTCAACCCAACACTACCCAACAAACTGAGCCATGTCCCGAAGCACCACATCTACACGTAGATGGAGGTAGATGGCTAGGAACATCTCTGTGAAGCCATTCCTGTTAGAAACAGGTGAAGTTTTTTTGCGTTTTCTTGCAGGTCTGTTTCCAGAGCTTAGTAGGTGGACACAGTGTCTGCTCAGGAGTAGGTTGTGTCTCATATCTTGAGAATATGGTCAAGGAGCTGCCCTGGCAGAAGAAGGCCTTGCTGCTGTGGAGCTGTCAGTAACGACAGACCTTAAACCCTCTCAGATCTTGCTGCAGTTTTTGTAAATCATATATTGCCGTGGCATTGCTTTTTTGATTCTCAAAGAGCTCCGGCCCTGTTTGGGGCCCAATATCTGTCCCCAGAGCATCCTCTGACCATTATTTGTGAAGTTGCATTGGTTTCCGGGTAGGTGATCATGGTAGATGGTAACAGCATAGGTTCAGCTCAGGATCCAGCAGCTGGACCACTTGGCAGGAAAAACATCACTGTGAAACCTGGAAGATGCCTCTTTTTAGTACATCCTCATACAGACACCCTTTTTGAAGCTCAGACATACCCTTAAGAATCAGGCATGTTCATAGGCAAGACCATAACTGAGGTTATTTCAAGAAAGTAATGAGATAAAGCTTTGCTGCTCAAATGTGCTCCAGGAAGCCTTTTGCAAGCTGTGTGCTGGTCACTGACCGTGGTTGGAAGCATCGCCTGCTTCCCCAGCTGAGCTGACAAAGGGCAGCACCCATGACTCGTGCTGGCTGGGGTGACAAACCTTGCCCAGTCTGTGCTCTGCCTGGCCACGGCAGGCTTTGGAAGGCTCTTGCAAAGCCTGGAGGAGAGCTGAAGGGGTTTGTCCTCTAGATTTGCTTAAGGTCCATGTGACATCAGTGGAAGTGCCAGCTGAGAGCCCAGAGGCGCAGGAAGCCGAGTTCAGTGGTGCACAGCATGTGGCACCCTGACACGTCCCCATTGCCCCCCGCTGTCACCCCGTTGTGAGGGCGATGGGGAGGGACAGCCGTGGTGCATGGGCATGGTGGGGCAGCGAGCAGCCTCTGCTGGGAGTTTGCACAGTAAATGTATGTCCATGAGGTGTGGGTGGGATGCTCGAATCATAGAATCATAGCATCACAGGATGGTTTGGGTTGGAAGGGACCTTAAAGCCCATCC
>NW_010111770.1:2785-16386 GCF_000699245.1 Pterocles gutturalis
AGCCTGGCCTTGAACCCCTCCAGGGATGGGGCATCCACAGCTTCTCTGGGCACCCTGGGCCACTGCCTCACCCCCCGCACAGGAAAACATTTCTTCCTAATGTCTAGTCTAAATCTCCCCTGTCTTAGTTTAAAACCATTCCCCCTTGTCCTATCACTATCCACCCTTGTAAACAGTCGCTCCCCCTCCTGTTTACAGGCTCCCTTCAAGCACTGGGAGGCCGCAATGAGGTCTCCCTGGAGCCTTCTCTTCAAGCTGAACAAGCCCAGTTCCCTCAGCCTTTCTCCATAGGAGAGGTGCTCCAGCCTCTGATCATCTCTGTGGCCTCCTCTGGACCCGTTCCAAAAGCCCCCCATCAGCAATAGCACAGCAAGCTTTAGCTCGGGGTAGGGACGGGGAGAAACTCCAAACACCGACCCCAAAGCAGAGCTGTTCCCAGCGCGTCTCTGTATGAGCTCTGGGGGACAGCTTTGTGAGGACGTTTCACTTGCTGAGGCTGTTTGTGCAGTACTGGCTGGGTGAGTCAGAGCCTCGTATCGACCTTCGCAGCAAGCTGCAGGTTTCCTTCTGGCCTCGGCGGAGCCTCCAGGACTCTGCCTCTGCCCCGACGGGGCACTCGCTCCCTGCGGGCGGCCCGGTGTCCATCCTGGCACCGTGTCAGGAATGTCTGTGTGCTGGGCAGGCCCGGCAGGGCGGGGGAATTGCCACCGAAAGAAAGGGAAAAGCTGCCTCCTTGTTTTTCCTGCTTCAGACCCTCTCCCGATTCAATCGCTGGGAAAGGCAGGGTTCGGCCTGGCTCAAGGTTACGTCCTTATGCTGCCTGGCCCCGGGCCAGTAAGCGTGAGAGCGAGCCAGACACAATAACAAGTATGTCAAACACGGGATCGCTTCCCTGCCGGCCCAGGCCAGTGTGCAGGCACCGCTGGGAAGGGATTAGCAGACCAGGGCTAGCAGTAGGGCTAAAGCATGTCAAAGCTTTTAAATAGATTTTTTTTTTTTTGCAAGGTATTTCTCCAAAAACAAGAGACCCTTCTCGCTCTGCACAACTGGGTTTTGGTGTGCAGAAGTTCTGCCCTGTCAGTAATCCTGCTGCTCAGCGGGATGGGGTGAACGCAGGGGATTTTGCAAAGCCTGGGCGCAGCCTGCTTTAAGCCAAGGAGACAAAAGGGGTGGCTGGGGCTTCTGCTCAGCCCTTGATTTAGGCAACCAACCGCTGGTGATGGCGCGTTCTCCTGCTCCCATCCTCAAGCCCAGGCAGGATTTGTCTTTTGGATGTGTTGGCTTAATGCAGTGGTTGGTCCGTGGGAAGAGGTAAGAGCAAAATCGGGTCAGCTGCTGCCCCAGCAAGTCAGTGCAGCAATAACAGCATGTATTACTGAAGGTCTGTTTAAAATAGCCTTTATCTTGCTTAAAACACAGGGAAGGTGAAGCGGATCTTAGTGTGTGCAGACGTGGCCAGAGTGATTTGTGGGTGGCTGCTTGTCACTGCTCAGCCTGCTGCTGCTCTGCCAGGGAGAGTGCCTTTGCTGAGGGTTCAGATGTTTGTCGATTTTTTTTTTTTCCTTTCTCCCATAATGGAAACATCAGAGCTCCTGAATATGGATGGAGTTTGGTTTGGGAATGGAGCTGAGGAAGAGCAGAGGACCTCTCCCTTCCCTCTGCCCTCCGACCACACGCCTGGGGGGCTCACACCAGCCCTCACCAAGAGGGTGGGAAGGAGACAGGACAGTTGTGGACTGAGGGAGGCTGCTAACGGGAGTGTTTGGGATAATTAAGGAAAGACAGGGGGTTAGGTGGTGAGAAGGGATTGCTCAGAGATTTCCTTCTGTTAGCATATCACTTCAGCGTTGAGCTCATTTGAGCTGTGGGGTTATTTCTCACCTGGTTCCTGTAGCAGCCGCGTGTCTCAGCCAGAACAGAGGGTGACAGTTGTGCGCTGTCCTCCTCTTACTAGAGGAGAGGTGTTGAGGTGGCGGCTGGCAGCAGTGGCCTCTGTACTCACACACCGCGGTGACTGCGTGGTGGGACTGGCCCCGCGGCAGCCCCTGCAACCCCGGATGACCTGACCTGCCGTCACACACTTTGAGCATTGCTTTTTGCAGATCTGCAGAAAGGTGGAGGGAGAGGGAAGCGGTGGGTGCTCAGATTGCCCAGTCCTGTACCCATCTGCCGTCAGGGCCAGGAGACTGCAGATGTGTGGAAAATACGTCTTCTCAAGAGAAGCACAGAAGAAACTGCTTTTCTGACGGTTCAGTGCGTTTTTGTCTTTAATTGCTACTTGCTTTCCTGCTGCACCTCCCCTGCTAAGTGGGGACAGGCAGCCCATGGGTGGCAGTGCCCTTGGTACGTGGCAGAGACACACCGTGCCACCGAGAACGCGTGGGCCTGGGACAGCGATGGCTTCGCAGCCGGGAAATGGGGGACATGGCACAGACTGGTTGACAGGAGAAGCTGTGCCAGAGCCAGGCTTGCTCTTCTGAGCCCTGCTTTAGTGTCGAAGCCTCCCGGTGCTGCTGAGGGTTATCCCTTTGGGGGAAGATCCCAGCAGGTCTTGAGTGGGTGCCCGCAGCCGTGCCCGGCATGCCACCGTGCCCGGCCAGCTGGAGGAGGCAGCACGTGTCCTTGCTTTGGCAGAGGAGAGGCTGCACCAGGGCCCATCCATCCCATGGTCAGCATCTGGTGAGGTGCCATGACCCGCAGGGCAGTCCTGTCTCATTTGCTCCTTGAAAGCAATCAAAGACCCTGGTGAAGTCAGTCCAGCTGCGCCGCAGGCCAAGCCCCCCAGAGCCGTGGCTTTGAACCCAGAGCTGCAGCCACACACACTTGGCATGTCCATCCTCCTGCCTGCGAGCAGCTCAGTGCCTCTTGGACGTGATTCAAGCTCCTGCAGCACCGTTGCGTTGCGGAGCAGCCCCACGTGTGACAAGTCTGGTAGCAGAAACCTGGTGATGCATGGGGTCAGCTTGCCTCCAGTAACCCTGGCCTGCGGGTGCCTCACTGGGTTAATGCCAGCGAAGTGTCCCTGTGCAATGGCCTTTTTATCTGCTGCGATCCAGCGCATTTCCTGGTGGAGCGGTTTGCCTCCGGTTGTTAAGGCTGCTTGGCAGCAGAGCAGAGAGGAAGGCTGGAAGTAAACACAGGCGCTCTTGGATCGGTAGCTGGGAAAAGCAGCGAGAAGCTACATGGGATTGCCGTCTCCAAAACCTCCTTGTTTCCTTGCCTTGCAGACAAACGGCTTCCTGCCAGGGACAGCACACACTGTGAGGCTCCCGCGGCAGCAGTGTCCCAGCCCACTCCCCTGGCATGGCACGGCATGGCACGGCAGGGCATGGCACAGCACAGCATGTCATGGCATGGCACGGCACGGCACGGCACGGCACGGCATGGCATGGCATGGCACGGCACGGCACGGCACGGCATGGCACAGCATGGCACAGCATGGCACAGCTGCCAGCCTCCCTTTGCGGGAGTTTCCCAGCCACTCGCACCGATCAGGGATTTGAAGTGGTTTTGACCTTCATGAGCTTTGTGTGCCCAAGTCCACAAAAGCCTGAAGAAAATCCCGAGCTGTATTAAAGTATTGATCTGCCTGGATCAAGAGTATTGATCTGCACTGGAGCAGCAACAGCCATGTCCATTGTGCAGAACCAGGGACGGGGAGACCTGCTACATCAAACACCTGTGGTTGACATCGAGTCCTTTCTTAGCCTTCAGGCTACTTCATGTTGGGTGTACAGTTACTCCTGGCAGGGGATGACTGGAGGATTTTGGCTGCTGAAGTCCAAATGTCTGAGCTTTCACCTTTCTCCTTTGAACCAGATGCTGGTTTGAGTATGTCCCGGGTTTCCTAGAATGAATGAAAGAAATTTGTCTCTAGATCCCTGCCTCTCTGGGGTTAGGTAGGAAAACATCATTGTTTTGAGCAACTCCAAGCTGGGTTGTTAAAGAGGACTTGACCCTCCCATGGCTAATTAGGCAGTAAGAGCAAGACCCCATCCCTAGAACTCATCTTGACTAGCAGCAGCTGAGCTGCCCAAGTGGAGCTGTCAGTGGTTGGTTTGGATAGACGATGCTACTGCCATCCTACTGTGGCCTCACCTGTGGTCGCCTCACCTGTGGTCACCTCACCTCTTCAAGCTTTTCCTCTTTCTAGTTCCCCATGAAAAGCAGTCCTTTTTGTGGCTTCTCCTGGGATTTGGGCGAATGTAAATGTACAAACTCCAAGGTTGACAGGAGATCAAAGATTTTCTTCCAGATGTGAGACAGGTACAGAAATGTCCAACATAGAGTGAGGAATGGAAGGTTGCTTGAGTCCCCTCTGCTGAGTATGTCTGCTAGCAGGGTTTCCTAAATAATGAAACCATTCACCTGTTTCTGCTGTTCTTTAGCCTACACACTTATAAAAAAGGGGGAAAGAGATGAATTAAGATAGAAGGTTTGAGGTTTCTTAAATGTCTCTGTTTGAGATAATGTATCTAGTGTTCAGCTACAGAAATAGATAATCCATCACATGGAGCCGTAGCTGAGACTTGGGGTCTGATGGTTGCTCTGAATTTGACTCTGGTCTGTGCGGAAGGAAAGCAGCTGCCCAGCTAATTCACCAGAAATACCCTGAGTTTCTCATGGAGGTGTGGAATAAAAAGGAGCCTGTTTCCTTAGCCTGAGCTTCCCGCTGTAAGGTCAATAATTGCAAAATGCACGAGACTGGAGGGTACTGGGATCCCAGTCGCAGCATTTTCCATGTCACAGGCTTGTTCTGAAGTCCCTCTGTAGCTGTGAATGGAAATCGATAATGACTTCACTGGTTTGCAATGTAGTCACTGCTGGCCATGCGAACGGCAGCCTTTATCCTGGCGGTGAGTTCGCCTTGGATTCCCACTGGGGCCTCATTTGAATTTCATGTCTCGGTGCAGAAGGGCAGTTGGCTGATTTCGTGTTCCCACTGTCTCAGCTCTTCTCAGCTCTTTATATCCAAGGGCTTTCCTGGATTTTCCTTGGATGGAGAGTCCAACCTGCCGCTTGCCCTTTTCTTACACGCCATTTCTGTTCCAGCAAACCGCTAGATGTATGAACAACCGGTTCACGTTTTTGTAGGAACGTGCTGGCAGCCTGGAGATGAAGGTGCTGTGCTCGCCTGAGCTATTGCAGGGTGCTGCAGGTACCACGGGCCATCCCGACGGACACTGATGCTGGCCCTGGGTGTCACGCAGAGGCTCTGGCACTTGAGCCATCAAAGCTGTTTGAAAATCCATGTCCCACCCAGGTGAAGTGCTGGCTGCTGAGCTGAGCACTCTCTATCCAGCTATCACTCAGAGAAGGGATGGGCTCATTTTTGCTGTCTTGACAAGTCCAGCAAGACCATGTCAAGCTGATCTCTTTGCTCGCCCTCCTGGGATATAAGATTTGAGCTTTGCTGGTGGTGTCCGCAGCATCCCTAAGAAGGGGGTGGATTGCTCATCACAGGAAGTTTTTGAGTTGAGATCGAATGCATCTTGCTCTGCCAGAGCTTACGAGCTGGGTTCTGGTACTTCTCGCCCTGCTCTGATCTGTGCGGAGCAGGATCTGTTCAGCTTATGATCCCCATCCCTTTAGTCAGCCTGGAGCGTGTCCAAAAACCCTTTGCTCAAACACACAAACCAGGAACCACTACTAGAAAAGCTTTTTGTCCTTAAATATCAGTGTTTCTGTGTTTAGTTAGAAAGAGTGAAAGGCTCAGCTTCTCCAGCAGATCTGCAGCACTGTGTTACAGAGAGTTTCCCTTTGGTTTAGCACCACGGCAGGAGTGTTTGGAGGAACCAGTCTGACCCCAGACAAGCCCCTGCATCTCCCAGGTGAAAGGCAGCTGCAAGATGCTGGGGCTGCGGGAGGAGCATCCCCTTCAGACTGGAAGGGCATGCAGAGCATCCTTGTGTTTCAGAGAAATCGGGCCTTTCCCTGTGTCTGTGCTCCAGTTTGGATGTCAGGGATTACAGTCATACCATCCGATTTCCCACCCAAACCCCAGCCCGAGCCTTGCTCGAGTCTGTCTCTGACTCCCTACCACACCCACTTCTTCCTCCGAGGCCCGTGGAGTCCCAACCAAGTGGATGTTCACAGGAGATCTTGCCAGGCTCATGGATCAAAATAAAATATTTGGAGGCTTAGGTTTTTCATGAGCATGTTCCCTGAATCTGTTCACAGCAGGAGCCAAGTCCCCGCGCCGAACAGCCTCCTCCTTGTTGCAACACGCACACACTTGTCTTCAGATTTGCATGTCTGAATCCTTACTCACACCTCGGCGAGGCACAGCACCCCGGCTGCCTGGGAACTGGACAGGGGACGGGGGAGCCTGCGCTTCAGGGGAGCAGCGTGAGAGCCTGTGTCTGCGTCTCTGGGTGAAGGGAGGATATTGCGCTTCCTTTGATGGGAAAATGAGTCTCAAAGCCTCTTTTCAGCCCGTGTGCTCAGGTTCCTGCCTCGCCATGGGCTCCTGTCTCTGTGCATTGGTGCTGGAAGAGCCTCTTGGCTGGAAAATAGTTCTTGACAGGAGCAGCTAAGAGAGCTGGGAGCCTCCTGTGGCAGTGCCCGAGGAATCTGCGTCACTTTAAGGCTCTCCCACTCCTGTCACGCCGCTCGTGCCCCGGTTCGTGGGACGTGGGGGAGGTCCAAGAGCAGGCAGCTGTGGGCAAGCAGCAGCAGTGAGTGCCCTAGTCAGTTGTTCTGCCAAGTGTTCGCAACAGGGATTGAACTTTCCTTCTTGGCTGGGAGCTGTGAACCAGCTCGGGGTGCAGGAGCCGCTGGTGTGGCTCTAGCACTGGCCCTCAGGGGCTTGCAAGCTGCTTTTTTTGCTGCTGGTTAATGAGCTCTCCCCATGCCCTGGAAAGACAACCAGTTTCCTACAGCTGCTGGTAGAGCGAGGGAAACCGAGGCACATGGAGTAAAGTGATGGCTCGGTGCCCTGTGAGGTGCCAGGGGTACTGTATGTGTCTCTCGGCTGCCCTTAGCTGTTAGACTCTGGTTGTTGAGTCAGCGTGTGACTTTTGCTGCTTTGTATAGAGATCACCGTGACTGTAGTGTGTCATCAGGCTCCAGATAGTCCCTGGACTTGTGTCTGACTTCTGAGGAATATGATTCTACCCAACATGGAACTAGCCCAGAGGCCCTGGGAGGGATTTCACTGCCTGCAAGATGCAGGGTGAGGTTCCAGGTCAATCCGTGAAGTTGGGATGTCAGTAGGCAGCAGCCTCTGTGCCAGCGCCCCAGGTCCTCCTGCTGCTTTCGGGGTCTTGCTTGGATTTCTCCATCCAGGAGCCCTTCCTGGGATCCTTCTGCATCCTGCAGAGGAGGAGGGCATGTCTCTGGCTCAGGTCTGTGAAGCAGGGAGGGTGCATGGCCACCTGCATCCTGCTGGTGTTTAACCCTTCTGCTTCTGGATGCAGAGAAGTTCTGCGTTAAACTGACTGCGTTTGCCAAGTGCAGTGTTGCAAGAGCTGGAGTCTGTCTGAGAAGTGTTTGGGCATTCTTCTCCATTAAGGTAGAGAAGGGAAATGTATGGGGAGGAGGAGATCTGCCCTGAGCATGCCCAGAAGGGAGGGCAGACAGCTCTTGCATCTGGCTGTTAAATTCTCTCTGCAGAGAACATCCCTCCGATGCAGTTTTCCTGTTGCAGGATCACAGCTGGAGTGCAGACGTGCAGAGCAGACGCACTGCAGAGCCCCTTGTGCTGCAAGCGGCCAGGGATCAATGGACACTGGACTTGTGGGTCTGGATGCACCCTTCCAGCCTGGTTCCTGCTTGTCCAGCCAGCACCGCTGTGCCCCTAAAGCACTGCAATGACTCCGAGAAACTGCAGACACAGACAGGGTGCTGTAACACGGCAAGAGGCCAGTGTGAGGCTGGCAGGAGGGGAGCAAACAAGACTTGTCCACCCCAGGGCTGAGCACACCACGGGCAGCCCCAGTTGAACAGAATGAGGTGGTCAGAGTGGTCTGTCTTCATGCTACAAGGGCTGGCATTGCCCCAAGGTCGCGGGTGCCCATGGGATGTGTGCCCCGTGGTGGGGACGAGCCTTTAGGAAGTGAGGTCCCTCCAGCACTGCATCTCACTGCCCCGCTCTTGGCCACCGTGGGGGTTTGAAAGTTCTCCCCCAACATCCCCTTTCCCCAGTAGTTCCTGAGAGGCCACCAGCCTCCTGTCAGGGTGTCCCTGGGTCCTGCTGTGGGCAGAGAGGCTGTTGTGTGTGGGGTGGGGATGGAGAACCAGCTCTCTGGCTTCACTGACTTTGTAAATAGAAGGAAGTAGGAGAGACTTGAAATCTCTGATTGTCTTCCAAGGGGACTCCCATCCCCTCCAAGGCATGTCTCAACTTCCCAGCCAAGGCTGGAGCCATTCCAAGAGCTGCAGTGTTTCTCGTCCGCTTTTGAAGCACTTTCCTTTGCTCCTCTCCAGTAAAAAAAACCTTCTCAGGTAGCGCAGCTCCGAGCCCTGGTGCACGAGCAGCCCGTGGCCGGAGCACACGGCTGACTAACAAGCTCCCGTTTCTCCTCCTGCTGGAGGGGAGAGCTGTTCCAGGAAAAGATGCTCCAGAGGAGTGACTTTATGCAGAACTTCAGGTTTGGAGCCCTGCTCCTGGGGGATTTGCTCTTTGCTTGGGGAACCGCAGGTATCCGCAAGCTGGGTGTGTGGGCAGGACCCTCTGGCAGGGCTGCTGCTGCTGCTGCACAGCTCCTTTGTCGGTGACCGGGGCACTCTTCCTCCAGTGAGGCGTGCTGGTGCAGAGCTGTTTCCCAGGGCAAGTTCCTAGGGTTTCCCTCCTCCCACCTACCTCTTTCCTCCAATTTTGTGGATATTTGTGGGTTTGCACTGAAGGCACTCTGTGCTGCACGGCTCAGCGGAACCTTCGCTGCTTTGGAGAGCGGCTGAAAGGAAAGATCTAAAAATGGTAATGGTCATTCTCAGGTTCTGGTGGATTCCCCAGCCCCTGGAGCTGCCCTTGGCCAGCCGGAGCAGACACAAGCGCCTGCCTAAGTTGCTCCTCTGGCAGCTGGGTGCAGGCTCTGCACAGCAGAGGGCAAGAGGGATGGAGGGCTTTAGCTAATGAGCATGTTTTGAGCATCATCATACCCTCTGGCAGGACAACTCTGCTCCTCCGCCAGGTCTGAGGTAGGATGAACCTCTCCTGTGGAGACTCCTGCTCCCCCAGCCCAGCACCATCAGGAAGGCTGTGAGGCACCAGCAGCTCCCTCCTGCTGCCAGCCGTCCCTGCCTGCTTCCCAGGGTGGGGAGGCAGGGTCTGGGGGATCTGCAGGGACAAGGAATGGGCTACGGGGCTGGTGGGTGGGAGGAAGAGATGCTGCTGAGGGAGGTCAGGGAGTCCACAGGCAACAGAGAAAAGACCAGTACTACAAAGCAATTTTTGCATTTTTTTGTAAAGCAGGCAGGTCTGAAAGTGAGGTAGAATCCTGCCTTGTCCAGGTTATTAAAGGAAATAGCAAAAGATGGGTTGCACAACTCTTGGAAATTGTCCAGCCATAGAAATGAAAGCGGAAACACGAAAGAAGAAGTGGAGCTGGTATGAGCTGAGGATAGGATAGAGACAGAAGATAATCTACATGTAGTCTTGAAAGAAACAAAAGGAAAACTTGTGCCCAGGTTTTTGGTGGCAATGGGAATGTTGGCCAAGGGGAAAAAGGCAGGAGGATGGGCGGCAGTGTATGGGGATGGCCAGGCTGGATGAGGCTTTGGGCAACCTGGGCTAGTGGGAGGTGTCCCTGCCCATGGCAGGGGGTGGGACTGGATGGTCTCTAAGGTCCCTTCCAACCCAAACCATCCTGGGATTCTATGAAATGCCAGAACCAGCATGGAAGCAGCAGTCAAGGATCTTTGAGCATGCAGACAGGTAGGACCAGCTTGCTTCTCCTCCAGAAGTGAGAAAGGGCTGGCACAAAGCTGAAGTCACAGAAGAAGGGGTTGTAAGAAATCTGTCAAACCACAGGGCTGGATGGTTTGGCTGGAGAACAGCAAATAGAGGTCTACTTATTGGGGCAGGGAGAATGTGTTCTTGGCGCGTAGGCGTCTATTAGTCTGAATCTATTAGTATGCAAAGCTTTAGAGTAAACATTAAAATAGAGAATAATTAAGAACACGGAAAATGGATGAGATGAGATATGGATTTTCTGAAAGTAAATGATGCCAGAGTAGATAAAAAAACCTGATCTTCTCGACAAAGCAGACAGGATGTATCTAAGTTATCTGGGCTTCAGTAAAGGAGAAATATTAAATCAAGTGGAAGAGGAAGGTGCCGAGCTATAAGGATTGAGCTAGATGGGCTTCTCAAAATCGGCCTTGGAAATGATGTTGTTTCACATTTTTAATGGCCTTGGCACAAAACACAGAAATTGCTAATGAAATTTGGTAATTACCCGTAATAGGGAATCATCATTAAAACAAAGGAGTTGGGGGAAATTACGCACAAAGAACTGGATGCCCTTCAGGATAGGAAGATGAGGAATGAGAAGAAATGACAGAGTCAAGGAGTCATGCACGGGGTGATGTGCAGCTTGGATTTCTGCTCTGGTGTGGAGCCAACGATCACCTGGAGCCCAGCAAACTCCAACAATGCGAAAGGCCCCAGTGCACACGTCAGCCCTTTAGTCACTGGAAGAGGGCAGAGGAAGCAGAGGAGGGGAAGGAGC
Organism: Pterocles gutturalis; assembly: GCF_000699245.1. Lineage (NCBI taxonomy): Eukaryota > Metazoa > Chordata > Aves > Pterocliformes > Pteroclidae > Pterocles > Pterocles gutturalis. The sequence goes on from NW_010111770.1 coordinate 13,459, forward strand.
CCGTTTCTGCATGATGCAGAGCTGAATTTGGAGCCTGTTGCGGTGTGATGTTGTAGAAACCAAATGTGCAGAAGTCCTGCTTTTGGTTGTGGGATGCTGTGATGGGGCCATCCGTGTCCCCCAATGTCCTGAGTGTGTTCTTGAAACCTGGGGAGGATTCACTCCTCGGTTCCCTGCTCTCCTTTCTGTCTCAGAGGATGGGATCTCAGGGGATGACCTGAGTAACTCATCACTGCTGCTGGAGGAGAAGGTCCTGCTCCACCCCCTCTCCTTGGTGTGCTCTGCTGAGTTCGAGCAGTCACTGCAGCTCCTCTGACCCGCCAGGGAGCCTGCTCCATGCACTGGCAGAAAACAAATCTGTCCAAAAAAAAAAAAATATGTGGGGGGTGTTTCCCTGTTTGCAAGGTGAATGGCTCCCGTGGGATCTGAGGCTGTGCCAGGACTGGTCCGAGGGTGTGAGCAGGCACTAAGGAGGGGCTCAGGGATGGGGGGCTCCTGGGATGTCCCCTCTTGGCAGCAGGGAGCTTTGAAGCTGGCTCCACTGTACCATGAAACTGCATCCTGAGCATCAGCGCCCAGCGAGCGTCCAAGGCAGGCTCCTGGGCCAGGAGGGTCTTTGCTCTGACTGTACCCTGTTTGGGTAACCCCCAGGTGGGGACGGTGTCCAGTTCTGGTCCCCAGCAGATGAACTCAGCTGGCAGCTGCTGGGAAGGCTGTAGGCAGAGCAGGGAAGTGAACATGCTGGCGTACGAGAGGAGACCTGAGAGAGCCTGGAGTGGTGGGCTAAGGAGGGGGCTGGCTGCGAGGGGCGATGTGCTGGGAGGGGAGACGTGGAGCTCGGACAACAGCGCACAGGAACGAAGATGCAAAGTCCTGTGATCGAAACCAGGCTGGAAATTAGAAGGAATCTCCGAATCCCCCAGAAAGCATGTTCCCACACCTTGTTCTGGAGTGAAAAAAAACAAACACTGAGCTCAATTCCTGCGGGGACTAGAGGGCACAGCACTGCAGGAGCAAAGCCCAGCCTTGGTAAAATGGCAAGTCCCTTCCCGTCCCCGCGTTCAGGCTCCTCGTGTGTGTGATCTCCAGTAGTCGTCTGTCTGCGCAGAGGCAGGTTTGCAGGTTTTCTTTTGCCTTTGCCAGTTGACGAAGGGCCGTACACTTCTAACCCCATGCCTGCACCCCTCGATGTGTCCTCACTTTGTGCTCCTTACAGGCGTGTGCGCACTGGAGTTTTGTTCCCCGTGTCCTGCTGTACGATTATATCTCCTGGCTACGCTGCACTGCAGATAGTGAGTAATACTCCAGCCTTAAAAAAAATCCCTCCTGGCTGTTATTTCTGCAGTTGGCCAGATCTATTTGCACCGTTTGCTGTTTGCACCATGTGCCAGAGTCCCTACCAGATATTGGCACTGGCAGAATGTGACAAACGATGATTTGAGCATGTCCCTTTCTTTTTTCTAATAATCCCATGATACGGTATTTTGTGTTGCAACACAAAGGATCACCTGAGGCGGTAGAATGGTGAGAAAATAAGCTTATTAAAATGTTCGAGCTTACTTAACTCTCTGACAACATCAGAGGATAACTAGTAAGTTTTTAGCCAAGTCTGTGAGTCATCTTGTCCTGCACAATTGTCACAGCTCGGCTCATCTGTTCGGTGTAATTGCCGAGGGAGAACCGCTCGCAGCAAAACAGGAGCCGTTGTGCTCCAAACAGCGAAGGACCCGCAGTCGGGTTCCTGGTCAGCATCAGCAAGTCACAGAAGCCCGGTGTCTGAAATTAAAAAAATAAATAACCCCTTTGAATAGCTGAGTTGGGAACCCATCAGGGAACAAAGCTGATGATTCTTCTGTCTAAGCAAAGCTTTTTTTAAAAAAATTCTTATTTTATGTAAATGAAGTGAGCTATCAGCACTATTTGGATCATCTCCTATCTCAGGTACTGGCAGAAAGCCTCCAGCCTTCCCTTGTAAAACGCTGGGAAAGTGGCCCATTCATCGCCAGCCACTGTCAAGTGTTTTTTCAATCTGCTCCTGATTAAGCAGCGTGGTATCAAGGGGATAATTGCTCTTTGGAATTGATCCCAGAAGAAAATCATTCAGTTCTTTCTTATCAGGTCCTTTCTCGCAGGGGGAGATACCCACAAGACTTATCTCCCTCTTCAGTGCCGGCCTCTAATTACTATTTAAACAGCTCATTAGAAAACCTTCATTAAGGTCTAATAGTTGAAGCTGGAAATAAATGGAGGCTGATGGTGCGGTGAAGCGCTGCCCTCCCACGTGCAGGCTGGGGCACCCATGGCTGCCCGGGGGGTGTCGGAGTCGGAGCTCGTCCTCGTCCCCTGCGGCTGCACCAGCAGCAGCATCTGGCACAGGAACAGGGCCACAGCGCTCCACGGCACACACCAAACCAAGGGATGTCTCTTGTCCTGGTGCCAATCTGCCTGTTCTGGCTGCACCGCAGCGTGGCTCCAGCCCGTGCTGGAAGCCTCCCAGGAGCTGAGCTCCATGCTCAGCCCGTTTCCATGCCCAGCGCAGGATTTCAGCAGCTGGGAGGCATTGCAAAGTTCTGGTTACAGCCTAGGGAAAATCAGAGGCCATAGCGATCCCATTTTAAAGAAAAAAAAAAAAATCACATACATGGGAAATGTTTTTTATATTAATTTATTTGCTTGGTGAAATGTTCATGAGTGTGGGCTTGAAGTCCTCGCTGTGTCTCCGGAGCGTGGACAGATTTCCCCCTAGCACAGATTTCCCCCTAAAACATCCTGCAGTCCTGGCCAGGCTGGCTCTTATTTCTCTGGCTGTAAAATTCGTTAGGGAGGGAATGGACATGCACTTCCCTGTGTCCTGGCTCCGTGACAGTTTCAGCCCCAGAGGAGTCACTTCTTGGCATTAATCTTTCACTGGGTTTTTCAGCAGGCAAA
>NW_010111770.1:16417-18557 GCF_000699245.1 Pterocles gutturalis
TGTTTAATAACAATCATTGCAAAAAGCATGCCAGGCAGCGCCCGGCGCAGCGTGCCTGGGCGCCCTTTGGGCTGGCGTGCGTGCTTTGCAGAAGTGGGCCCTGTAAATATTTTCTTGACATTTCGGAAGTTTAGAGAAGTGTTTATTATTTCCCTGCCAACTTGACAACCCTGGCATGGCGAAGGGAGGAGAGGTGCGTGGCTCCCTACCCCAGCAGCGCTGCTGGCCGTTCCTTACAGCAGAGTGTGGCGGCAGGGCTCGTGGAGGGGTGTGAGCTGGTTGGGTTTAGGAAAGCAAGAAGCTACAGCTGGTGTGGAGTTGCGGTGCTCCTCCTTTCATTCTGCTATTGCAGTTTGGGGTGATGGGGTGACACTGCCTCTCATTTGTTCAGCCCATGTGTTGGGTGCGGAGCTGCTCGTGGAGCTGCAGCACGAGTGTCCTGCCCTGGGGAGCACGCGTGGCTCGGGGACACTTCCAGGCACACCTGGCTGGCTGGACCAACCTCCAGTCAAGCGTCTAAAAGTGGAAAAACCATGTCCTGGCTGGGGATGGAGTCAAAGCCCGAAGCAGAGCCAAGGGTGTTAGCAGTTACAGGCACCACGAGCTTTACGTGCTTGTGAGTCCTGCATCTTAGGAGAATCCCCTGGTGCTCGGAAACACACTTGGATTTTTGCTTCCACTTTGTGAATTTTGCAGAGTTACTGAAAACTCTGAAATACGGAACTCTTCCAGACACGGCGATGTGACTGCTGACCTCCTGTGACTTCAGCTCCCCGGGGTGTACAGCCCAGGGCAGCTGCGGCCAGGTTGGTGCAGGTTGGGTGGTTCCAGAAGCAGCCAGCTGCAAAGATCAGAGAATCCCAGGATGGTTTGGGTTGGAAGGGACCTTAGAGATCATCCAGTCCCACCCCCTGCCATGGGCAGGGACACCTCCCACTAGCCCAGGTTGCCCAAAGCCTCATCCAGCCTGGCCTTGAACGCACCCAAGTTGTGCCTCCAGCCATGCCGAAAGGCTCGTTTGGGTCGTGTGGGGTGGTTTGTCTGGGGCCAGCGTGTCGCTCTGCCCTGCAGCGTCTGGTGGCATCTTTGCAGTGAAGAGCAACAGTATTGCACAAGTTGTAGGGACGTGTCTGCTGGTACAGCCAGTGACCAGCCCGCTGGGAGCATCGCCACCATGGAACCTACTTGCTCAGGGGTGGAGGGGAGGTCGAGACAGCTCTGCAAGCGCCGGTTTCAAGGCTGTTACAGCTTGGTGAGGAATTCACACGTTCAGCAGTTTCTGGTCCAGCTTAAATAGAGTGATTCTGTGTTGGGAGTCCTTGGAGGCTGGAAGTGAAAAACTGGGTGTGATCTGATACTGAAATGTTGTCAGCATCCGTTATCGCTCGCTTCTCAGAGAGCTCATTTGGGAATCGCTCTGTCTCTGGTTTGGATACACACATCCCGGCGTGCTGTTAGCTCCTGTTTCTGTAGCAAAGCTGCCCGGCTCCCAGCAGCCGCACTGGGCAGGGCTGGCGGGGATGCTGGCAGCAGGCTCTACTCAGACTTAATGAGCTCAGAGCTCATTAAGTGCCAGCTTAGGTGGGTATCAGTTCCTGCGGTCACACTTCCGACTGCGGTGTAGGTGAGTCCTCTGCATCGTTCAGGATCATCCCTTCTAGGCACAGTCCAGCAAGTGTATTAGTGAGGGAAGCTCTTATGGGGCTGGCAGTTTTGGGAAATTCTCAATTTATATACTCTCAAAAACTCTCAAAAATATACTTTGTATATTTTGATTCTCAATATGAATGTTTCTGTTTTACCAAAAATGTCTGAATAGATTGATAGCTAAGATGTTGCACCCGCTGTGTATTGGACAGAGGAGCAGGCAGTTGCGGAAATGTTTCTATTTTACCAAAAATGTCAGGTTTGATATCTGAATAGATTGATAGCTAAGATGTTGCACCCGCTGTGTATTGGACAGAGGAGCAGGCAGTTGCGGAAGCTACAAATTACATCAAATAATTCATTAATTAAATGAAGAGCCTCTGTTTTGTAAAGACGCAGTGTGACTCCTTCCTGCCCCAGCAAAGGGAGGAGGAGGATCCTGGGGGACTCGGGGAGGTGGGCGCGTGGCTCTGCATTGGGCGTGCAACCAAAG
>NW_010111770.1:18612-19504 GCF_000699245.1 Pterocles gutturalis
GAGCTGAAAACCATCCCACGCACGACACGTGCCTGCCCGAGTAGTTTTTGAGGGAAGCACCTTTCTGTCCTGTGCCAGTCCCTGCGACCTGATGCCGTTCACATGAGCTCGGCAGCTTCCTGTGCCGGGAGCCTTTTGGGAGGAGGCAGGGGGGCAGCTGTGTGGGAAAGAGAGAAACAGGCAATGGAGACCCCCTGAATCTGCACCGGCTGCAGGGAGCGGGCATCACCTCCGGGGTTTTCAAAGGTGCTCACTAGACACAACCTTTTGTGATTAAAACCGTCAGCTGAGAGTGATGAATTCACTGCACTGCAGCAAAAACCAGCCGGGCGTTAATTAGGTGCTGCCTTTCTGTGGGTTTTAATGGCAGCTCGTCTGACCGAGCCGCGCTCTATACACGGGTAATCTTTCTGACACGTGAGCACAAATGTTTTCTACCTCCTGTGCTGAGCTGGTTAGTGTTGCTTGATGCTGCCATACTGGAGGCGAAACCCTCCAAAATGTGGCCCCTGCAACCACCTTCTGAGAGCCTTGGGCACCTTGGGGACCCCGGTGTGGGGACCTGCTTTCTCTCTGGGTTTGTCAGACGAAGAACCTCAGTGCGTCTGTCAGGCTTAAGGGGCAATGGCGTGTGCTCCCCAGGGGGGGCAGCGGGTGGATTCAGAGCAGATATTATGAGCCTTCCAGTACCTGAAGGGGGCTACGGGACTTTTTACAAGGGCATGCAGTGACAGGACGAGGGGTAACGGATTTAAATTGGAAGAGGGCAGATTTAGTGTAGATCTGAGGAAGAAATGTTTTCCTGTGCGGGGGGTGAGGCAGTGGCCCAGGGTGCCCAGAGAAGCTGTGGATGCCCCATCCCTGGAGGGGTTCAAGGCCAGGCTGGATGAGG
>NW_010111770.1:19672-21259 GCF_000699245.1 Pterocles gutturalis
TGGTGGGTGACAGTCCCCCCCCTCCCCGGCAACAGAGTGTGGCTGAATTGCCTGCACCAAAGGCCAGGCAGCGGCTGGGCTGATCAGAATGCTTCCTCTCAAGCGTGTTTTCCACACGAAGCAGACTTCTCACCCGGACACCGGCCTCACAGCCTTGTTCTGTGGAGCTGTGTCTTTGGTCAAGAAGGATGCCTTCGCTCCCCAATAACGCAAGCCACCAACAGAATGATTTCAAATGTTTTTAATCCAAAATGCTTTAATGAGAATTTTTTTTAACATCAAAATGTTTTTAGCACAAACAGTAATTTCTGCATTGCCAACGTAATAAATTGTAGTATCACAATTTTCAAGCAATACATTGCTGTAGAAGCAAGAAAAGAGTCCAGCAAGCATCCTGAATTGCTCTGTTGCTGTATTTGTTTGGAAATCTCTTTTCAGGTACACTTATTTCCAGGGTTTTTCCCATATTCATATACATATTCATATTCTGTTATATATAAAATGTATATAATATATGCATTTAAATGTATATATTCTGTATATATAATGTCTTCTGGTAACAAAATTAGTCTAATTGTGTGCCCGCAGCATCGCGAGGCAGCAGCAGGAGCTCAGCCCCGTGGCTCTTTCTCTCCCGTTGAACTTTTCTCTGTTATTCTTGGGGAAGCTGAGCAGGGGTCAAGCCCAGGCAGGGAAATGAGGTCTGGGGCTATGGAAAACTCGGACCCCAGCGCCACCTCCTATTATATAGATATAAATGGAATGGAAAATTATTTCAAATAGGAGTGCACTGCCCTCTGAGAAATGTTCTCACAGAACTGCCTCTGAGAGCGCCTTAACTCTTTATCAGCGCAGCGCTTTGCTGCAGGGGGACCTTGGGGCAGCGGTGACAGTGAGCGCAGCGTGCCACAGCCAGGGACATGGCAGCACCGCTGCACTGCCGAGAGCCGGGACTGAGCGCTGTGGCCACGCTGCTCCATGCTGCAGCATGGCACAGGAGAGCGATTCGCGGCCGCTCTCCTCTCCCTTTGTGCCGTTGATGAATCTGCATCCGTGAACGAGCCAGATCTGCATCCCCGGGAAGGAAACGAGACCCGGCTCTGGCTTTGTCCGTGTCCGCAGGGCTGCGTGGAGCAGCGCTTGGTGCGCAGAGCGTGAGCCCCGCATCCCCTGTCTGCATCCACATTGGGCTGAATGTGTGACAGCATCTGAACTGGGAGCGTGGTGCTGGGCTCGCGCAGCAAGGCACAAGCCAGGGGCGCGTGCCAGCCGTCCCCATCTGTTCCCAGTGCAACACCAGTCCATTTGCTTCTCTCTGCACGTGAGAGCAAAGCGTTTGTCCTCACGGACAGAAATAGAAGCGGAGGAGCCCTCCCCTCCCAGGGCGATCGTGCACGGCAGCAGACGGCGGGACGAGGAGGTGCGGTGCAAGCGATGGATAAATGAGGGGGGACAGCACACCGGGGAAGGAACAAAGCATATGTGACACAGCAGTGGCTGGGTGCTGGCCTTGCCTTCTCCTTTGTCACTTGGCACTGCCAGCCCCGTCACCTCCCTGTCTGTTGGTGACAAGGCTTGGCAGGGGAG
>NW_010111770.1:21295-23936 GCF_000699245.1 Pterocles gutturalis
GGTGAGGTAGCGGGGCTGCATCCCGTGGGGCCTGAGCGCTCTCCTGGCAGCACAGCTCAGCCCCCAGCGTCACAAGCCGAGTGCAGGGGAGGAATGAACCACTCCCGGGATCCGTTGTGCTCAGCTCAAGTTTCCTTCACAGCTGCAAGGACAGACTCCATCTCCTGCTGCCTCCCAGCACCTCCTAAAAAGCAGAGGGTTTTGTTGGGTTTTTTTCCCCCATTCAGGTGCTGAAACCCAGCCGCCTTGTTTGCTGGTTGTAACTGCAGCACCTGTGCAGGCAGAGAGCCCTGTAATTGCAGCCGAGGCTGCGGGACGTGAGGGAGGCGGAACAAGGGTCAGTGAGCTCGTGCGAACACACGTGCAAAATAAAGCAATGGGCAGATGCTGTATTTGCTCTTTAAGGAAGCGTTCTTGAAACAGCCACTTAAGGACTTCATCAAAGGCAGAAAGCAAAAATCTAATGGGCCATTTGTCCAATGCCTTGTGGCAGAATGCTGAATCCGAAATTAGTAACCAGAAGGAGTCTGGCTTGGTTCGTTAAAATCGATTTGTAAGTGCTCAGAAGATAACGCTGTGATACAAACCAGGTGCTACAGACTGGTCAAGAGCAAGCCCCGCGAGCCCATCCTGTGTCTGTTCTCCTGGTTATCCAAGTGACCTGCTGGATACAGGAGGAGATGCATGATGTGGATTGAGCTGGCAGATACGCCCGAGCAGATGTAGTTGGAATGTGCTGTGCCAGGTTTTTGGATGGACAGGCAGAAAAACCTCCTGCAGAGGTGTTGGAAGACGATGCTCTTCAGCCTGTCCTCATCTGGTGGCATCTTACAGGTGTCCCATGCTCTGGAGATCTGCAGGTAGCCTTCCATCCCGGGTCTCTGAGCCCTCGGATGACACAATGAGGAATGCTCCTGTTCAGGGACACAAATCACGCACATTGTGTGGAGCAGAAGCTGCTGGAGAGACAGCCAGTAGTCACTGAAACCCTTCCAGTCCCTCATTTCTCTCATAAGATAAAAAATGAGAGGGCTCCAGAGTTTGGCTAGGACTAGTTTATTAGCGTGTGTCTTATTTCAGTCCTGAGGAGGAGGATGGGTGTCAGGCATGAGCTGGGCTGAAGGTTCAGGACTGTCTTTCAGTCTGGATTTGTGAAGGGGAGTCCCAGAGCAAAGGCAGAGGGAGCATTATGTCCTGAAGCTGCCTGGTTTTCTGCATTTCATTATTATTCATTCCACCAACTACTTACTAAACTGATTTACTGAAATACAAGTGTTAAAAAAAAGAAAATGGATCTAGTTACAGTTGGCACAGAGGCAATTTGAGTGCCTGGAACAGCCTCTCTGCACCCCTGCAATGCAACACTCGAAGGCAATGAAATGCAGAGGGCGATAGGGCAAGTTCTGGATGGGTGACCTTCAAGTCAAACAAGGATCTTTGGAAAATAGAGATGCAGCCTTGGTAAAGCCAGTGAGAAGATGCATATGAGGTGGGCAAGCAAAGTGTAAGGTGGGATTTGGGAAGACAAGAAGGGCTGGTGGCCGGTGCTGCTGGTGCATGAGCAGAGAGCCTGCAAGAACCAACCGGCACCACGCAGGGAAGAGCAGAAAGATAAGGACGTTGCAAGAAAAAGAATTGTTTCTCTGCACTCTCCTACCCCATGGTAGATGTGGCAAAAATATTTCAGACAAGGACTGCTTAGGAGTCGCTGCTGGATTTACCTACTTTACCTCCTAAAGCAGCAGTGTGAGATAGCTCTTGGACTCCAATGTGCAGCAGCTTCATCAGATTTATTCCCCCTCTCCTGCCTGCTGCTCTCATGATTTGGAGTGTCTTTGGGGAGTGTAAGGAAACCCAAGGTCTGTGAGCAGGCTGCGGTGCAATCGTGTTGGCAGGCTCCATGGCAAGGACAGGCGGAGGCAGCCGCCGCAGGCAGGAGAGCCGCTGCCCACGGGGGAGCTGTAGCTGCGATCCGCAGCCTCCCCAGCACCGTGGCAGGAGCAGAGGGGACGTGGCCGTGCTCCCACTGGGGCCTGTACATCTGCCCGGGTACGGCAGGCAGAGGAGCTCCTGGGCTGTCAGTGACCTCTGGTCCTTGGTGCCCAGTGCTGGGAGGAGTACAGCCTGGGAATGGTTTTGCTGTTACGGGATGAGCTGTTGTGGATTTTGGAGCGGATCAGAGACATTTCACTTGCGCCCTTGAGGTAAGGGGGCTGCTCCACTCTCACCTGCACATGGAGACGTGGCAGGTTGCACCATCAGCTTTTCTTCACATCAGTGATCTTATAGGCAAGGAATTGCATTTCTCACCTCTGAGGGTGCTATCCCCTGAGGCCCCGGTGCCAGGGCTGGGCGCTGCTCCCTGCAGGGGTGGCCTGGCTGTCTGTGGCTGGCCAGGGAGAGCTGATGGGGTGCTTGACCTGCTCTCTGCTGGGTTTAAGATATGACACAAAAAGATAGAGGTTGAAAATCTCTGTTTTACATGAGAATACCCAGCGCTGGTCAGCCTTGGCACACTGCAGGCTCCCAGCCCATGTTGTTTAAGGAGAATAATGCTGTAGTGAGCAAAAACCGATGTCACCAGTGTGATTGCTGTGAGGTTTCAACAGTCTGCTGGTCAGCATGGCATTATGCTTTGGAA
>NW_010111770.1:24105-27652 GCF_000699245.1 Pterocles gutturalis
CCCCCGATAACGGCCCCCGGGGGGGACCTGCCTGCCTTGTCCCCAATCACCGACCTCGGGCATTGCACCAAAGAGCAGTAAGTTAAGTGCAGGCAGGGCAGGCTGGTGGAGAAGCAGGGTGGTGGGAGGCCAGGTCACAGGCTGCCGTCCCCATCTGGTGTACGGGGCACCCGGAGCCGTAACTTCCAGTTCCCAGTTTCCCCAGAGAGTGCTCGTCCCTCTGCACGGTGCCTTCGGAGAGCCCCGCACAGGGCAGACGCAGCCCCGCAGGACCTTGGTGAGGTTCTCTGTGGCCATCAGCACGGGCTGAGCCCGCAGTGTCCCCATCCCTGGGCACGGGCAGTGTGTGGCAGTGCTCCGCTCTCCTCCCGCGTGGCCAGCCGCCATGGACGGGCTCACGAGTGCTGTTGGGAGCGTGTTTTTTCCCAGGCAGATTACGTAGCCTTTTTAGCTTCATCCCTCCCAACTACACCCCCCTTCCTCTGTTATTTTGGTGCCTTTCCCCAAGGGAAACAAAGTTAGCTCAAATGCTGTTCCCACCAGAAAGGCAAAAGCTCCCCCCTCCTTTTTCCTTCCTCTTTTGGGTTCAGGGTAATGTGTCCCATGACAAAACAAGCACAGATCCCTGCACAAAGTGCTTCGCCTTTCTCCTTAAAGGGAGAGTCTTTCTCCAGGGCCCTAAGGGTCATCTCTCCATCATCCCGTGGTCCCTCTCGGGTGGAAGGACGGTCACGTTGGACTCTTTTGGGATGTGGCATGGGCCCACGCTGGTGGGTGGAAATAGGTCTTGGAGCTGGAGCCAGGAGCAGCAGCGTGCCCAGGAGAGCTGGGCTGGAGGTCTTGTGGCTGAGCTTTGGCCATCCATGGTGGAGATGTCTCCATGAGAGTGGACCGTTCAGGCCCCTGTGCAGCCCACGGGGAGACGAGGTCCCTCCTGGGATCTTGGAAGTGTTCAAGGCAGAGCAGGGACTCAAACCATTCCTCTCCACTACCTGTAGGAGTGATGGGTGAGGAGTTACTCATCCTTCCCCACTGCAAAGCAAGATGTGATGGGCTCATGGGTTGACAAAGACCACCTCAATCCAAACAGCTAGCCCTGTTCTGGTGGTAGAAGCATCCAGGCAGGTGGCTCAGTTGGAAATGTTTAATTGGAAGCGGCTGATAACAGCCTCTGGATGAGCATCCACAGGCTGGCTCGCTGCTGCCTGCGCTCCCACGGGAAGTGGGGACACCGGGCTGTACCTGCTGTGGGAAAGATTTTAAAGACATTTATGAGTATGGGCTTTTCCTACTACTTTGGGAAGGTGGATTTCTAGTTTTCTAGTATCTGATTCATAAAACCTCCTTCTTCCCTGAAGTCACTGGTCACCACTTCCCTGCCTACCACGTCAGCAAAAATTGACGGTGTATGTGGCATCCTCCTGTCCTGCTTGGAGCTGAGCATCTTCACTCTCTGCAAATTCACAGTGCGTGTGCGCGGGCTGGCATCACGCTCGTTCACAATTTATTGTTAATACTGCAGTCAGATCCCTGGGCCTCTGCAGAAGGACCTGAAACAGCCTGACACACATTTTTCCTTGGAAATGCTGTTTTCAGGATTCCCTCCACCCTTGGATTTCTTTTAACAATTTTTAACAAATGGGATTTTAATGCATCCCCCTAAACAGAGAGACTGGAAATGATTGTGTTTCCTGTACAGGTGATAGCTGGGAGCCTGGGGACAGGGGGGTCTTCCCTAGTTTTGTGGCTCGGTAATTTTGCATGATGAGACCTTGGCAGCTCGCTCTTGGAACCTGCAGTAAGGTGCCTGAAAGGGAAAAAAAGAAAAAAATTGAAATAAACCCCAAAGGCTAGCAATGAGAAAGCAAATTAAAAATGTTAGGTTTGCAATAGGGAAGTTTATGGTAAGCGTTCATGCCTGGTGGCCAGGGGGCTCTTGGTGGCCTGGGCACAGCATGGGGGGCTGTCCTCTGCCACCTTCCACACCAGTGACACCTGGGGCAGGATTTGCCCTAGCCCCAAGCAGCCATCTGCACTGGGTGGGGTGAATCCGAGTGATGTTCCCTCTGCCCAGCAGGAGTGGAGCTGCAGTGCCGAGTCCGGCTGTCGGCATCTCCAGCCTGGTGGAGATGATGAGATGGACCCCCCAGGTCTCCGCTGAGTTTGCACCCATGCGAGAGAGCCAGCAGGATGGCAAAATGTTCTACCAAGATCACTGAGTGTCATGGCCAGAAAATCTCCCGGCTGAAAATCCTACCTGCAGCGCAGGAGCCGAGCAGAGCTGTGGTCCCAGTCTCATGCTGGCTGTCAAAGCTGCGGTTCCCTTCCCGTGCTGTGCCCACGAGGATGTTTCTGCCTCCAGAGGTACCCTCCTGGCTGGTGCACGATGATTAATGACTTCCAGGTCCCAAAGGTGTGGATGTGGGAGTGAGAATCGCAGAGCAGAGGGAATACAGCTCTGGCATAGGATCTGCGACAGCCTGAAAAAAGTGATGGAGGGGACGTTCCAAGTGTGTTCAGCATGGGAAAATATTTTATCAAAGAAACTTGGAATAAAAAAATAAAATTAAAATCTAAACATGAGCGCTTGACACAGTGCCACATAAGGGCTATTTTTGATTTCCTTCCTGATCGTTCCACTTGTTTTCATCATCGTCAGCTCTTTGAATGGTGGAATTAGTCACCATATATGAGATGAAGTAAACAGAGAGCTCGTGGTTTCCAAGTGAGCATCATCTTAACTCCCCTAAGGGACACAAGAGCCGTGGCATGCCGATGCCCATGGATCTGCCACCGGACTTGGGTGACCTGGTGGCACCCAGCACTGGGTGCTCGGTTGAGTGTGTTTGGGACAGTGGCACCCAAGGGAGGGCAGGATGCAGGCTGTGCCATGGCTCTGCTGCGAGGACTCGCGGCGTTGGTGTTGGACACGCTTTTACGTCTTTCTTCAGGGAAGGTGCTTTCGGTGGAGTTGCCAGTGTAAAAGAAAATCCAGGGATTTTTAGAAAGGGGAAAACAGGCTCATGCTTTGTCCTCACTGTTCAATATTTTTATTCTGATTGCTTCTAGCTACGCATTTAATGAGCTGGAGAAGCCCTTGCTGAGAGCCTGACACAAGTATGGGCGTGATGTCCCTCCTGGGGCAGGCATGGGGTGGAGGAAAAGCTGGGTCTCACCCTGGGCAAGTGCTCAACTGGATCATCGCTGAGCGCAGGGTCTGAACTTGCAGGTGTCCTGCTGGGGACTGGACCAGGCTCCAATGCCATAGCATGACCATGACCCACAAAGGCACCTTGCGACTGCGGGTGACACAGTGGTGTCCCAAAACCCTGTTTGTTGTACGTGCTTTGAAACTGCCAGTTGCATGGTACATTTTCATTCCATCTGTTTGGTTTCTTAAAGTAGTTAACTTGTGGCAGTACTAATTTCTTGACTTTCTAGTTGCATGGCTACCTCTGTGCTCACTGATGTATTGAAAAAAAAAAAAAGGAGTAGTTCTTGTTTGAAAATATTTGTCGATGAGAGCAGCTCTGAGGAGAAGGACTTG
>NW_010111771.1:0-226 GCF_000699245.1 Pterocles gutturalis
CATAATAAACAATAGGAAAGGATAGATGCATAAGCCTCACAACTGTTCAGTGAACAAGGAACTTTTGGGCAAACTCAAACAAAAAAAAAAAGGAAGTGTACAGAGGGCAGAAGCAAGGACTGGTAGACTGGGGACGATGCAGAGACACTGTCTTTGAAGCCAGAGATCAGGTTAAGAAAGCTAAAGCCCAAACAGAATTAAACCTGGACAAGGATGTTAAGGGGAA
>NW_010111771.1:349-849 GCF_000699245.1 Pterocles gutturalis
GTCTCCAAAGAAAAGGCCAAAAGCCACACCACCCAAATAACTGAACACAAAACCAGGGACTGGGAGAAGAAGAACCACCTACTGTGGGAGATGATCAGGTTTGAGACCATCTAAGGAACCTGAAGGTTCACAAGTCCATGGAGCAAGATGAGATATATCCACGGGTCCTGAGGGAACTGGCAGACGAAGTTGCCAAACCGCTATCCATCATATTTGAGAAGCTGTGGCACTCTGGTGAAGTTCCTGCAGACTGGAAAAGGGGAAACATAACCCCCATTTTTAAAATAAGAAATAAGCAAGACCCAGGAAACTACAGGCCGGTCAGTCTCACCTCTGTGCCTGGCAAGATCATGGAGCAAATCCTCCTGGAATCTATGCTAAGGCACACAGAAAACAAGCAGGTGATTGGTGACAACCAACACGGCTTTACCAAGGGAAAATCGCGACTGACAAATTTGGTGGCTTTCTACAGCAGGGCCACAGCGCTGGTGGATAGAGGA
>NW_010111772.1:0-228 GCF_000699245.1 Pterocles gutturalis
TGGGGAGATCTGTGTGCTCTAAGCTCACACAGAAAATACTTTTTCTGGAGGTGTACCGTAAGGATTTGCTTTTGGGCAGCGTGCAGTTACTTTACAGCCTAACGAGGTGAGATGAGGTAAGAGCGATTTCATAAGGTTCAGCGTGGCCAGCAGGACTAGGGCAGGGATTGTGCCCCTGGACTTGGCCCTGATGAGGCTGCACCTTGAATCCTGTGTTCAGTTTTGGGC
>NW_010111772.1:497-1616 GCF_000699245.1 Pterocles gutturalis
GAAAAATGTCTTTACTGAGTGATGAGGCATTGGAACAGGCTGCCCAGGGCAGTGGTGGAGTCACCATCCCTGGAGGGGTTCAAGAAATGTGTAGATATGGTGCTTTGGGACATGGTTTGGTGTGTTAGGTGGTGTGGGTTGACTTGATGATCCTTGAGGTCTTTTCCAACCTTAATGATTCTATGATTCTAAGAATAGAAATCCCAGCTGGATGGAGCCAGTTCTGGTGTGCCATCCCTCCCCTTTCTCGTGTGTCTAATGGAGATGCCAGGTGAAAGGCTGTGTCCTCTCGAAGGATCTCAAAAATCAACACGCTATCATGTCATATAGTAGTTTTGGTTTTGTTTCCCCCTCACCCCCCAAATCCATTAAATGCCTAATAAGGTAGGCAGACCTTTGTTCTCTCTCCATCTCCTACGCTTGCAGCTTTGCAGAAGGACAGTGTTGGTGGGGCTGCAGGATCTCAGGCAGTCTGAGGGCTGTTCTGTGCTTGCTGAGGCTGCAGCTTCGGCACAGAAAGCTTCGCTGGAGGGTAGAGGGTAGACCAGCAAGACTCGGCTTGTGGTGAATGTGAAAAGCTATAGGGGTTTTTATTATCAGATTGCATGGATACTTTTCTGATCAAGAACAAGCTTCAGTATGAGAAATCCACTGTGCAATACTTCTGTGACAAAAATCTTTGATGGACTCTGATAATTCAGGGGACTGGATTTTGCGTGAGAATTTCATCTCCAGAGGCTGCTGCAAGTCTAAAGCATTTAACTGGAGCAATTACCCAAGTGTGCCCAGGCACCCTCAGGTTCACAGGGGTGTTATTAGCCTCTCACAGCTTCACACAATGTGTTAAACAAGAAACTAACACTCACAAAGCATGTGCAGATCTGCTGCGTGGGCCACTTAGCGTACCAGGCTAGGATACAAAGCTGAGAAGCAAATTTCCACCTCTTTTAACTTTACCATTGCGAGGGTTTCAACCCAGATCCACCTTTCAATTTTGCCAGAATTCAGGAGCAGAAATCATTAGTTAGGCCTAAAGAGGATGAGTTCAGCTGTTATGTCTTAATTCTGGAACAGATGCAGACATTGCAGACTCGATTTCAGTAAAGCATTTGACACCAT
>NW_010111773.1:0-1471 GCF_000699245.1 Pterocles gutturalis
CCCGTCCCTCCCCAGGCACAGAGCAAAAGGAATCGCAACCAAACAGCGCAGCCAGCCCGGCTCCAGGTTGGCCAGTAACACCACTCGGGGCAAGCACGGAGCCCAGCGTCACCTCTCGCAGCAGGACTGAGCCACGTCGAGCAGGAGGTGGGCTTGTCCCCTGCAAAGCCCGCACGAGACAGAGGGAAAACATCCCCCCAGGCGCCAAAACCCAGGAGCTCAGTGCTGTGCCGGATAACGCCAGCCTGGCCCTGCCGTCCGCAGCTCCACGTCCCATCGCTCTTTGTGGGACCCAGCAGCTGCCCTTCTTGCTCCGTGCCCGGCGTGGGGCCGGCTTTGGGGCAGGGGCACCCCTCTCCAACGCCCCTGCCACACCGGCGATGCCAGCAGCCACACGGGGGGACAAGCTGCAGCCCTGGGCAGGGAGTGTTGCCTGCATCCCTGCAGCACCCAGGGGAGACGGGGCAGTGCCACCACCATCCTCCCCATCATGACTGGGACACCTCAAGGCTCTCTAACCACGGCGGGTGTCATTTCTTCTAACAGGGGCACAGCCATCGGGTCTCAGCCTGGGTTTTCCCACAGCTCGGAGAGCCCAGCACATCCATACGCCTCCGTGTCCTTCGCCAGCCGTTCCCTCGGCCGCCCGAGCGGCGCAGGCGCTGCCTGTTAGCCGTGATTTGACAAGGCAAGTACGGAGCTGCAATAATATTTACCGCTGCTCTTCCTATAAACAGCCCAGCCTGAAAAGCTGGAGTTTCATCCAAAGGCTGCGGCTGGTTTGTACGCTGAGTGATTTTCCTGGGGACAAGCCGGTCCCCCCTCCTTCCACCCCCCACCAGTGTTCAAACCAGTCCCCGGCTGCTGCCTCCGGCTCCGGCGATGGCAGCTCTGGATAACCGGCTCAGTCCTGGCCGGCAGGGGCCAAAAGCCCTTCGGATGTGACTTATCTGGCAGATCTCTTTCCGTGTGCTTGTTTTCTCCAGCCCTCCACCGAGCCGGAGCCAGCAGCGAGGTGTGGAAGCCGTGGTGACGTCCGGCACAGCTGCGGGGGGACAGCTGCCCATCCCCTGCCCCATGGTGGGGGTCTCACCCCGGCACCCGTGCCATGCAGCGTAAATGTCCCAAAGGCTGTCACTGCAAAGAAAGCCTCCGCCGCCTCCATCTCCACTTCTCTTCTCTTCCCATCTCCGTTCCCAGGGCGGGTGGTTAATTTTTAACAGCCACGTGCTGCCATCGGGGGCCATCAGTGGCGGCAGCCGGCAGAAAAGTGCTTGTGACAAGAGAGTGTTTCATCAAGAAAAGATGGATGCTCCATTTGCGCTTCGCTTGCCCTCTCCTCCCCGTCAGAGTCGCTTCGCTTCACACCCTGCATCCAGCGGGCTGCATCCCAGCGACGCTCGAGGGAGGGCTGAGGGCTCGGGACCCCCACCTTGCACCGTGCCGGGGGCAGGACAGGGCGGTCTGTACT
>NW_010111773.1:1556-2010 GCF_000699245.1 Pterocles gutturalis
GGGTCGGAGCGCTGGGCTCGCTTCGGTGGCTTGGCTGGATTTTGGTGGGGGGCAGTTAGCCGGGCAGGGGTTAGCGGTGTGGGGAGCACCTGGGGGAAACGGGGGGTCCGGGGCAGGCGGGAGGGTGAGCGCAGTGGTGGCGGAGGGGTCGGAATTACCTGGGCGTGCAGCGAAGCGGGGTAGGTGAAAGCAGGAGGAGGTAGGGCAGGTGCTAACTCCGCCGGGTACAGAGGGTACGGCCCCCACACTTCAGGGCTACTGGGGTAAAGTGCAGGCACTGTGAGCTCGTCTGCAAGAGAAGAAGAAGGAGAGTTAAAGCCCGGCTGTGGCCCTTCTTCTCACCCGCTGATGGCCGGCGGGAGCAGGAGCAGAGCTTCCCCCGTAGAAGAAAGAGCGATGTGCTGGGTGCCGCCAGCCAGAGCTGATGGGCAACGCCAGCTCTGGAAGTGGGCTC
>NW_010111774.1:0-16435 GCF_000699245.1 Pterocles gutturalis
TCTATGATTCTATGATTCTATGAAAGCAACAGCTCCTGGTTGGACTTTGCAGCATGCTGAGGTGCCAAGGCACAGGACAAAGCTCTTCTGGATCTGCGGCAGCTAGAGCCATCTAGTTCATCTGCTAAGGCCTTTGTCACACCACTAGGATTCATACCTCAAAACATCTTCTCATTTCCATCAGTACCACAGCTGATGAGAGCAGACTAATGCAGGAATTCAGCAGCACCTGGTTTGTAACAAGGAAACAGCACACGGCTGGGCTGGGTCCATGTTTGTCCTCTCATCCCAAGCGTGCCATACTCTTAAAGGACAATTTCTTGCTAGACTTCACTTGGTGGCCAAAAAAAGCACTAGGAAGGTTAGCAAGAATGTTTGCTGTGGCATCTGCAGCCATCTGTCTCTGAGTCATAGAGCTCCTCTGTTGGGTCATTACATGGCACTAACTCCCAGGAGAATCGGGGTTTCTTCAAACACCAAGTCTTGTGGTGACCATGAGGAGCTCCTCTCAGGGGAGATTCAGTACTCCATGAGGTCGGGAGATTTGCAACTCTATGGGTTAATATGGGTTAATGTTACTTCTTGTAAAGTGCTAAGTCCCCCTGCAGCACACTGTCAGTAAAGCGCCCGGTCATCAGAGGTCACGGTGTCCTTAGTAGGACTCTGGCATGGAGCCTCTCCATCCCTTCCACAGAACCTATTGCAACCCCGGTGCTGGAGGTGCTTTTAAAAGCAAAAACAATCAGGCAGCTTAGTGGGGGAAAACACACCAATGTATTCGAGGAGCAAGGTTCACTCTGGGTGAGCTGGTTCCTGATCTGGAGAAATTTTATATCGCTAACAAAAGTTTCAGAGCTCCTCTGAAACCTGTCTAGTCCTGGAGAAACAGGATCCAGATGGAATATTTAAAAGTCCATGTAACACAAAGGTGTGACACAATAGGAATGGCTGCCAAGGCAGGTACCAGTGGGTGTGGGTCCATCTCATCCCCATGGATGGGGAATACAGCAGGCAGCACACTCTGCTCCATCTGTGGAGCTCCATGGGCAGAGCACTGGCATCTCCTTTTAAAAAGCAATATTTTAAACCTCTGCAAAGCTCATGCTACTGCACTTTAGCCAGTCATGGTAACTGGAAAATACTCCTAAATTATAGCTCAGTTGCCTCAAAATGATGGCATAGCCCTCCTTGATTTAAAGCCCTGGAGTGAGGAAACAGCTTCCCTGAAAGGTTTGATATTCTTCAAGTCCTTCAAACACTCACTATTAGAGTCTCCATCTTATTTATCCTCTGAGTTTGTCTAGCAATTGAAAGAAATACTTAGACTATTTTTAAGTATTATTTTATGTGGTGGAAGAGAAACTGGTCCTGTAGCTATAACAAGATTACTTCTTACCAAGGACCCTGTGTAAAACCTCTGCGACACTTGCTATTATCCCTAAGAAATGCCCGTTTTACTTCTTATCCTGCATCCAAAACCACGGATCATTTTAAATATCCACGTTTAACTTGTCTACATATTTTTTCAGGATTTTAATAGGATTTCTCATCTGTAAAGCACCATGAAATGTAATATTTCCACCAGAACAGGCTGTGAAATTTGTCAACCTTATCAGCAATTTGTGTAGAATTTGCTTCTTGGATTAAGCGTTTGACTCACTGAATGCCTCCTTCCCACATTCAGTCTATCAAATTGGCGTGTTAGAGAATACATGGTTCATCCTCTTCTTTTTTTTTTTTTTATGGTAGTTGTAGTCTCAGAAGTGATACATGGCATTTTATTGTGCATGCATATGTTTCCGTTTAATTGCTGGAGCTTACAGAAAAACATTATGTCTAATTCTATTCTATATTCTCTGCTAGAGTGGCTTTATTGCACTTTATGCCCAAGCACACAGCTACAATCCCCAGGCATCCAGAAGCCCCGCATATTGTTCAAGATCCTGAAGCTATACAAGCCAGGGGAAGAAAACCCTGCTCAAGGATTTCATGAACAAAGCAAAAAGCAAGGCCACTGACTGGCACAGACTAGTCATTTTAACCAGGACAGCTTTGGTATCTGTGACCAGGAGCAATGCCAGAGCCCTAGTGACCTGTAAACAGGAGATTTCCCTCACCCAGAAGATCCCCAAAATGCAAAATACCGAATTATTTGTAGATTTGGGGCTTATTCTTCTTCTGAAAGAGCAACCTCCAGGAAAAAAAAAAGAAAAAGAAAAAGAAAAAGAAAAAAGTGTGTTCTGATGATTGTCCCAGACTATAATTTAGTCTTGTATCTGCAAGTTTCAGGTTTTGTTGAAGTACATAATGGTGCAGTGGAATGTTTCCCAGCAGTCCCCCAGTGCACACTCCTTAACAACAGAGAGATCATTTATGGGAGAGAATGAGCAGATTCTTGCATAAGCCTCTTTTGTATGAGAAGTTTCAAGGATATGAAAGCAGCAATTATCCTTACCTTGGCTAATACAATTAAGAAATTCTGAAGTACTGAGAAAACTCTGGAGCGATTAGACTTTGAAAATCGCCTGACTAGGAATTGTCATTTGCCAGCG
This sequence comes from Pterocles gutturalis, assembly GCF_000699245.1. Classification (NCBI taxonomy): domain Eukaryota; kingdom Metazoa; phylum Chordata; class Aves; order Pterocliformes; family Pteroclidae; genus Pterocles; species Pterocles gutturalis. The sequence goes on from NW_010111774.1 coordinate 2,553, forward strand.
AGCTATAGTTAGATCAAATTAAACTGGAGATGTGGGGAATGATCTGAAAGCAGTCAGAGGCAGCGGGGTAGGATTTCCAGCGCAGTTTGTAATGGAGCTGGATCTGAATCTTCTGTGAGCTCTGACCACAAGTTATTGGCACTTGGGAGTTTTTAGGGGACTCATCAGGCATTTTTTGCTAACCTAGGCAGAAATATTACATTATTTTAGTGATAACTGTGGAATTATTTCTACTCCCAATCCAAAGCAAAATTGTCTTAGGTAACAGGAAAACTGTTGCTGAAGTTAAATCTCTCCTGTTGACCGTAGCTTTTGTGAAAGAGGGAGTTTGGTCCTTACAACACAATCAAAATTCAAAAAATTTGTCTTTCATATGAGGTAGAAAAAAGCCCTTACAGGATTCTTGCAGCTTAAATATCATCAGTAAGAAACCAAGCAGCCCTCGGATAAGCACTGCATTGACCTTAAGGCAAAGACACGGACTGCAGAAGAGCACGGGCAGGAGCAGACATCCAGAACACATGAGCCATGAGAAGGGGGCGGAAGATCAGGTCTGCAGACAAGATAAAAATCCCTCCATGACTGCTATTGACAGGAAAGCAGCAATTTCTTCAAGGTACTTGTGCATGATGGAAGTATCAGGAGGTTTAAGCTTATGTCAGGAAGATTGCTAATGATGAATGAGAAGAGAGAAGCACTGGGCGGCTGGGGACGGTGAGGAGCCTTCATCGGATCCATTTCTGGTAGATGTTTGATCTGACTGGTTTTGCCTTAGCAGAGAGGGAGTGGGTGACCCTTGAGAAGGCTGTGATTTCAGCTTCCTCTTTCTTGTGAGCATGATACTCCTGGAGGGCACTTCAGCTGCGGACGAGGCTGCTACAGCACTATCCGTGTCACCAAAGGGGAGAAATGTTAATATCAGCACTAAGCTCTAACTCTGACAAAGATTTGGTTCAGCCTTATTCCTCTAAACTAGAATACAAGTTCTAACTTATGGCTTCTCCTTAGTATTTAACCTTTTTGCTTCCAAAAAGGAAAGGTAATGGAAAGGAATAGGAAGACTACCGTCGCATTTCAAGCCAATGCTTTCAGAAGGGAGGACATCTGCCTGGCTTGGTGCTTGGAGTGCAGAACAGCTTTGCTAGATATGTAGGAAAAGCCAGGAGTCCAGTTTAGTCATACTAATCTACGGCTGGATGTGATGTGCAGGGCAGCGGGATTCAGCAGAATGCACGATGGGGGTTCACGCTGCTGTGAAACACATCTCAACCACAGCAATAGCAAACAAAAGCCCTTTGTTGAATCAGCTGGAAGAGAATAAACCCATCAACACCCCGAGCTGACCTTTCAGCAGCTCTCTGCATTAGGCTACTGAAGATCTCCTAAGACTGGACCCTGAGACACGTACAAAAGAGACAAGATCTTGCGGGATGTCAGGGTCTTCCTCACCTTTGCAAACCCTGCAGAGGGCACTGCCAAGCACTGGGTCAGTGCACGAGTGAACTTCCCACAGGGGTTGCCTCAAACCCCCCAAAACCAACACCTGCACGCAACACCTCTTCCATCTCCAACCTTGTTTGTAGTCTCAATAGCCTAAGAGACACATTTTAGTACAAATATCTGCCTGGAGACACCTTTACACCCCAGCCAAGCCAGGAGACAAGCAGTTGATAAGCCAGATCTAGAGGAAAACACCAATTTTGACCAAAACTCCCCAAGAACTTGAACCAATACAATCTTAATGCAAGTGAATTGCTAAGGAGAAGCAATGCTGCTGGGATTATAGGTCCAAGCACACGTGGCAGCATGTGGGCTCTGCTTTAGGACGAGCAATGCCGTAGATAGCACAAGGATGGGGAGGGGAGGGAAACCATTCCTCAAAACCAGCACCCCCCAGCCAGGGGATGCTCCTGCCAGCCTCGGGAGAGCTGTCCTTCCACCTGCTGCAAGGTTTGGCTCCATGGACAACTTGATCCAATGCTAATCCCAAATTTCTTTTCAATGGAAACTTCCTTTTGTGCATGGAGAACTGGTTAATAGAGGGTAGGGATATCGCCCTAGCCTCCAGGATCCATCCAGATCCCACACACTGAGAGCAGCTGACACTGTGCTCCATCCCCACCTTCCCCATTACCTCAGTGATACCACAACTTGTGAAGAACATTACTTCATCATTAGCAAGAGAGACCCAAGAGGTCTGAAAGTTTGTCTTGGATAATCTCTGGTTTTATTACCAGTAGGCTTATGCAGGCATTGGTGACTCACCTGTAGTTACATTGGTAAACTACTTAATTTACAACAAGGGATTTATCTGGGAAAGGAGGAAAATAATTTCATGCCTCACTGTTTTTCTGTGATCCCATTACAACAAAGGATGATGCTTCCTTTCCATCAGTCAAATATGAAATAGGAGCTGAGGAGCAGAGAAGGGATCACCCTTGAAGCCCTGCCTAAAGAAGGATGGAGAATCTGGCCCAACGTTCGTTTCAGTGCCAAAAATATTTTTTCCTCCCCCAGAAATCTGATGATCTACAGGCTACAGTCACTGCAGCTAACAAATCTGTGGTACCTGAGCAAAACAAGGACCCCCCCCAAGCACCTCCTTGCTCCTGCACCACCGAAGGTGAAGGTTCCTGACATATCCAGGGGGTCCACCTCCACCATGTACAGGCAGGCAGGAGCTGAGCAGCACAGAAGACAGAGGAAAGACATTTCAGTAGCCGGAGGACTACCCACTTACTAAAGCATCAAAGGCACGCCGCAGAGTGGAGGTGTGAGAGCTTTTCACAGGAGAGGTTGTCAAGATCTTTTTATAGACAACAATCAGCACAGAGAGGTTTCAAGCAGGTTTTTCCTCCCGTACAGTTATACAAATAGTTCGTTAGTTGAGACAAGGAGTCAGTTCCATGAGCAGCAAAATGACTGAAGTCTCCTCTTCTCTGATTTTGTGTGTTTCTGAATTTGTTGGAAATTCATAGAAGGTGAACAGGCACTGGGAGCCTCTCTGTCCCTGGGGACTCTCTATGGGGAGCACTGCTTCACCCATCCTCTTCTCATAAGGCCTGGAGAAACGATGAGATGTGACAGAAATCAGCCAACAAGTTCAAGTCATTCCCTGGGAAGACAGAGGGGTTTCATCATGACACAAGACTTCTCTTTGTTTACAAAACTCATAGCACCACGCATTGCACAAACACTGCAGCTTAATGGATGATGTCCCTTCTGGATTAGCTGATGTATTGTATGATAATACAACACCATTTTGTGCATCGTTTACCAGAGAATGTAGCACCTGAGAGTCTATTTTAAGAGATTAAAAATCCACAAGGCACCTTAAGTTATCTTTGTAAGACAAACAATGCCACAACCTTAAAATAGTTCACGAGCACTTCACTCTGCAAATTTTTTCCACTGCACCCAGATAGGCATCTCCTTGACAAGCGTGCCAGGGTCAGCTGCGCCCCGTTTCATTCCACAAAGCTCTGCGCGCTGAGGCTGATTCACAGCTTTACTTGTTGCTCTCTTGTTTTCATTCATTTACCTCTGCCGCCCCCAAAATCCTGAGCGCAAGCCTGAGCACCATGGACCTCTGAGTGCTGTTCAGAGGAACTGGTGGCTCTTGAGCTGCCCCGCGAGCAACACCACCACAAACACTTCCATCTGTAGGTGCAAGGGAAAAAGAAAAATAATTAAAGAAAAAATCTCACACTCTCCACCCACCTCCACACAGGCATTGGGGGTGATGAAGAATAATCCAACTGTCTTTTCCAATTTCAGTTAAAAAGTTTTAGTCTTCACTGTGGTCGCTGCGAAGACATGGTATTGGCTTCTTCTCGGTGCAAGAGCCATTTCCACCATGAATCACCATTTCCTGATTCATCAGCAGCTGGGCATTCTGTCTGCAGGGATTAAGAAAAAAGTGACATGGCTAACCTTTGGTTTACTGCGTGTCCCTGGTATGATATTATCCAGCCCAGCTTCTGGAGTTAGCATCCTCTTCAAAACCCACAACAGGAGGGAGCGGCCATGGCCACTGTTTTCCCTTTGCTTCGGCCACAGCAGTGGGTCAGGCATCATCCTAAAAATGGTCTGATGCCAACGGTGACTTACAGCTCCATTACACAGCATCACCTTCAGGGCCACGACAACCACACTAGGCTAGTCCCACAAAACTCAACAGTGGTCTCAAAGAGTTGATCCACAACCCAAGGCACAGACAGGAGTCCCTGTCTGCAACCACAGCCTTGTCATTTACGCTGAGCTCCTCCCAAGATACTATGAATGAAATTATAGAGAACTTTTCCAGTCCAGTAAAGGAAGACTTAGAGCAGCAAGCCACCTGGATATATTTCGGAATTTATATTTTACTGTAGTAAGCACAGAAAGGACACCCTTGGTCTTCATTTCAAACCTGCCTGCAGAGCTAGCTACGCACCTAAGGTTCTTCTGAGGTTTCTCCATGAAATTTCAGGCAAAATTGAGACATGCTGTCCAAATACTCCAAATTGCCTCTGAGAGCTGAACTTTGCCATCAGACCCAGAGGACAGGGGCAGCTGTGCCTCCTTTCTGATGTAGTCCAACCCCAAAGCTCAACCCTACAATGAAAATCGAGGAGTCTTGATGGCCCTCCACAGACCAGGTGCGCACAAGCATCCAGGTGAAAACACCAACCCGTGCCGATGATATTTTGAGCTGTGACACTGTTTTCTGGACAAAAAAAAATGTGACTTTTCTGCAAAAAACTGTTATCATTCCCCACCTCCTACTCTCAGTCCTCTTCTGTCTCCTGCAGACCATGTTTTACCTGTCTGACCTATAGGACAAGATTTTTTAATGTGCCCGAAGCCAACAGCCTCAGACAGGCTCACTGGAGGCAACAAGCTGTTTCTGATCAGAATGGCTTGGAAAACCCAGTGGTGAAGCAGACAAAATCTTGCAGCTGGTTCCCCACTTGCAGCCAGTTTCAGAACAGGTGACCTGGAGGACAACCACAGCTCAACCTGCTTTATTTTGTCCCTGGCAGCTTGCACTGAATATGCTTGAGTTCTTGTGGTGGAGGAGCACTGACCCAGCTGCGGTACACAGACCTGTCCCTTCAGGCTGGGGAATGGGACACTGGGATACAAGCCATACTCAAAGGTCTCTCACGCAGTTGAAGGCAGGAGTTGCTCCTCCTGAGCCCTGCCAACCTTTCGATCCAGGTTGTCTCGGAGGAGGCCCCAGCAGTGGGACCCTAAGGAGGACAGGAATGTAATCCTGGGTTCTATCAGCTAATACACCTAAACTGTAGGAATTAACTATAATTTACAAGTCTTTAAAGCAATGCACAAGAGGACAAGTCTTTGACAAGCACCTGAGGCTGTTCTTAACAAAGTCTCATTGACTTTCAGTAGCACTTCTGCTGCTACGTGCCTCAGGTGTCTCCAAAAATCCTACCCAGAGACATAATGCAACACAGGTCTGACAGGAGTGTGCAGCTCAGCCTTCTGCTTTCTGCTCATGATTACCTTAACCACAGCAGTTTGCTGTTGTGGGGCTTCACGCAAAGACTTTCCTTTATTTCTGACACATCTCAGAGCAGGACTTCTGTCTTGCAAGCTCTCCACTGAAGCAATGATGTGAACTAAGACAAAGTCTCAAAAAGAAATTCAGGCACCGCGGATCCAAAGCTTTCCAATTTTGCATGAGTTTAGTATAAAAGTGACCATAATTCAACCCAGGTTACAGCTAAAGGGCCTTAAGAAGAATTGCCCACTTGCTGGGTTGGGCTGGCAATTTAAAGCGTCCGCTCTTCAGCAGCTGGGCAACAGTGCAGCACCAACTCAGCCTGCCCTCAGCCTTTGCTGCTGCCTTTCCACTATAAACAAGGAATTTTGCATCCCTGGGTGCAAGTCCAGAGCAACTTTTGCCACTGCTCCTCTTTGGTGCAATCAAAGTGGGAAGGGAGGGGTACTACTGCCCCTGTTTGGCATGAAACACCAGTCTGCACCTTGAGCCACAGTGATCCTCAGATGTAAGACAGAATATTTGCACTTGCACACTTCTTGCAAAAAAGAAATGAAATGTTAACTTGTGTACCTATTTCAGCAGGTATCAGCAGATGGGTGCAGAGCACTCCAGAGAGCTTTCAGTGCTTTGCAGCAATGCCACACTAAAAAAAAAAAAAAAAAAAAAAAAAAAAGAAAAAGAGGCTACAATAAGCAGGACTTTCCTTCGTAGCCTTTTCACCCCAGCTCTGCTGTTGCCAAAATCCTGCTTTGGCTCCAGCACATCACCACACGGTGGGGACAATGTCCGTCCCTGTCTCTCGGCTCCCCCCTCCCCGCCCTCCCAGTGAGGCCACTGCCGAGTGCTCGCTCCGGCTGGGCAGGGGGACAGCGGGCTCCCCAGCCGGCAGCGCTCCGATCCATCTCCCCGCAAGCCCGTGCAGCCCTCGCCGCGCATCGCAAGATGTCGTTGCTGTGCCGCTTTTGTCCCTCCTGCCCGCGCCCGCTCCCCTCGCAGGGAAACGCACCACCTTTCCCATCCAAACCCAAACTGGTGTGCTCCAGGCCATTTCCTCAGGAGCACCCCACACCTCTAGTGACATTTACAGACACGCTTCCCGAAGCACCCAGAACAACACCGCGCTTGATGCTGCCGAGGCTACAGACCGGACCCGTGCTTGTCTCTTGCTAAAATGCCAGCCTTGGAGAGAGGCACCCACGTTTTGCTCTAGCCACTCATCCCAGCACCTGAGCAAGTGTCCATGGGTCTCCGCCCATGCCACGGCCACGGCGTGGATGCGCAGGACTTGCAGCAGCACCCTGAGACACGGCCTGGGTCCTGCGTGGGCTTCGCCCTGCCTGGACCTCGTGCACCCAGCTGCCTTGGACAGACATAGCAAGTGCAGAAAGACTGCGTGGATGGGATTGCAAGGATTGTGTCTTATGTGGAAAGAAGGGTTTAGGAATAAGACAGTCCTCACTGCTGCAGGGTGGATGCCTGTGCTCATACAGCACCCGTGGAGAGGGGCACAGGACTGCTCTTCCCAAACCCACATTGGGAACGGAGATTTTTAGAGCTGTGGCTAATTCTGGCTGTCAGGCTCTGGACTTCATCGAGTCAGGCCAGCAAAAGCCTGGAAGAAGAAGAAGAGGTGCCTGCAAAGGTTAGCAGCTGACCTGAGTTCAGAGAAGAGAAGATGGGTTTGCCACACGGGCTTCAGCAGAACTTAAAGTCTCCTGTAGCTGCCATGAGACCTTTCACATCCTGCCTCTGGATAAAATCTTCACTCTTTTTCCATACTGTAAGTTTACGATGTGGAAGCTGTGTTTGGCAATGCCCAGTTTAGCACAAGCTCTTTCAGGGATGCAGTGCTGTGATTTAAATTGATCCAGGTTCAGGCACCCCCAGTAGAAAGATGCGGTTTGCTTGCATGTTTGGCAGCAATCATCCTTTCAAAATCAACTTGATCCTTGGAGCACTTTGCACAGTCCAGAACAAAAACTGCACTGCTGAAACCATGGCAGATCTGACAATATTTGGAATATCTATTACTCAGATTGATGTTTTTCCCTCAGTAATATTCATACCAGAATTTTGCTACAAGAAGCACCTGGCAGATGGTATTATCTACTTTTAGAAGAACTTGTGCAGCAGCTACACTAAAAAGCCCAGCAAGAATTTTTCCACAATGCAGGTTGCAATTACAGAAAACCCCATTTCCTCCAAGGATGTCACCAGCTTTAACTCAAGTCAGGGAAGTTTTCCTGTGTGGATCTAATCCACAGCCCTTCCACTCCAGCCCAAGGGCTGACCATATGATTGCACTGGACTCCTACCAAATTCACACCGAGAGGTTTGATCAGTCTTTTAAAAACCAAATGCTACATCTAGGATGCAGCATACAGAGCCTTCCCTGAGGGCTTTCGTGGCGGATAATCCCTAAGGGCCAGCATAAGGTTTGGTTGGTCTTTACAGGCTGCCTTAAAAAATAAATTCAGGTATATTGGAGCCAGAATATTCCTTTGACTATCTCAGGCACCCTTTAGTGAACTCCTGCCAAATCTTTAGTGGTGCCGTAGCTCACTTATTTGCAAATCTCGTTTATACCTGGTAAATTAAAGAACGTAAAACTTAAGCAGGTTTACCTGGTTTCTGGAAACCCAGAAACCTTTCCGCAGAAATCCTTTACGCAGCAGGAGGAAGATCCTTACCCTTCTTGCTCCTCTGAATCCCCACTCCAAGGAAATGAGCAGCAATTCCTCATCTTTTTTTACAACCTGCTGAAATTCTGGAGGCACTTTACATCCTTGGTACCCCCTCCTTGGGCAAATGTCATGAAATAAAACAGCTCCTAATCCCCTCCATGGCCCAGCATGACAAGAAAGCCTGAGTCCCTCGCAGGTTCAGTGTTGCACTGCTGGCAGCAGCAGCTGTCTCTGAAAGCTTTTTTGGAAATAAATGAGATTCCCTCACTTCCTTTGCCAGAAGCAAGAGGTTTAAGACATCGAGCAGCAGAAGAGCCTCTGCAAATCCACCCGAGCCTGCCCAGTTAAATGCAGAGGACCCCATGGATGTCCTGGAGGTGCTTTTTTTTTTTTTTTTTTTTTTTAAATCTCATGCAGAAATACAAAGTCACCCAAGTACATGTGTTACCATCTCCAGATCAGAAGAGGGCATGTTATAAACACTGCCAGCTCCTATTAAGGGGTTTTGCTTTACTGAATCTGGCAAAACACAAATAAGCGTTTCAGAGCTGAACTAGCTCAGAGAGCTTTAGCCTTTGGATTACTTACTAACGAACTCCCCACAGTCCAGCCATTTAATTTCATTAAATTGCCAAGACAGTTCCAGTTAAAGGCCTGGGTCAAGCGACATGCCTGCTGTTTTTTCAGAGACCTCATTGGGAAAAAACACATTCCTCTGTTTAAACAGATGCAATTTTATAAATATCTGCATTGTGCAATAACCTAAACAGACTGTTCCTCCCCAGCATATCACTAGAAAACCTAGCAAGAGCCACAAGCAAGGATCATGCTTTTGGTTTTGGGGATTTTCTGCTTCTGAGGCCAGAAGGTCCCCCCAGACCCTGCTGACACAGCAGTACTCTCCCAGCTCCAGTTAACTGCTCATGTTTTCCTCTCCCCTTCCCAGATGCAGGGACTTCAGCCCACAGAGGCAGGATATCGTAACAGGGATTCGCAGCCTGGTTCAAGGAGAGACACATAACCCTGCGGCCGATTGCAGTCCCCTCTCGCTGCTTTGAACAAGATGGTTCAGTCCTTGTTGAGAGGTTTTTGGGATGGAGAAAAAGGGAGCCCAGGCAGGCTCTGGGGGAATATTGCCTGTCCCGTCCCACCCACAGCAGCAGGACAGCCACGTTCAGCTCCTGCATCCCACAACATCAAACATTTTATGTGCTGACCCACAGCCCTCCAGCAGCAAAGGAGGTCCCCAGTCCCACCCCACCTCTTACGCCCATAGCTGGAGGCAACTTGTGAGCTGAAACCCCCTCCTGGACCACCTAAGCTCATGTCTCCCTGGCCTGCCAAAACCTTTCTTGCTGATCTCACAGGTTTTGGACTCAGCCCATAATAATCTGTGCAATCAGCAATCCTTCAGCAAGCGAGCAGGGCCACGGGCCGAGGACAACTGAGAGGAGTGAAATTTAATTTACAGAATGGATGGCTGTCAGCGCCGCATCCTCCCAGCTGCACCCGAGCGGGACTGCAGAACGCTCTGGCTCCAGGCGAGAGGCTGCTGCAGCGCCGGCTCGCCCCGGCTGGGCACGTGGCCCCAGATCCACTTACACTTAGTGATGCTGAATTGTCTCTTCTCACCTCCAGCTTGCGGACTTTTCCTTAAAACAGATTCATTTCTTCTTGACCTGCTTTGTCGATCGCAACGTTGCATCACCTGTCAGAGGGGTGAGGAGGGAACAATTCAGCGCAGCCAAGTTATCCCCCAAATCCACCCTCAGCCAGCAGGGACCCTTGCACCACATTGCCTACGAGCTGCAAGCTCACCTTGCTGGGATGCTGTTTCCCCCCAGCAGCTCTCGCTGCGGCAGCCAGCACCATTCCTAGAGCCCAGAGCCAGCAGAAATTGCTCCAAGAAAAGGAGCACAGTCAGACTGATGTTGCAGCTCTCAGCAACATCAGGCCAGCAAAAAAACAAGGTTGAGACACTGTGGGGTATCGCTACACATGGGTATATGGAGCAGAGAGGCATTTACCCCAGTGCACTAAGGGAACGACCAAAAGACACAATTTAACAACAGAAGTACAGGTGTGACTCCCCAGCGCCCAATTTCCACACTGGGACCTGTAGCCCCACCAAAGCCAAAGAAATAGCCAGCAAAGCCAACATCAGCCAGACCTAACCACCCACCCTCCTGCCTTCAGCAGCCTTCAGATCAGGCCCCTTTTGGTTAACACTGTTGATCCAGAAATGCTGCTTTAAGATGTTCTGGGTGCAGAAGAGTAACCTTTAAAACTGTCTGGGTTTATTTTTTTTTTTCCCAGACTACAAAAAGGAGCACTTCAAGTTTTGTACATCACGATACCTCAATACTTTGTACCTGAAAAAAAGATGGTGACCCTTCCCCAAGGGCACCAGAAAGTCAGGGGATTGTGGTACCTCAAGTTTAGCCCTGCCTGCCCGGAGGAACACCAGTTGTGTTCACAGCAATTCACAGAACGTGCATGCCCACTGTTTTGTGAAAATGCAAAATTTACAGCTGGCAGAAGGAATTTTGTGGGGCAGTTTTCAGAAGAACACAGAGGAGGTCACCTGCACTAACCATCAGGCATTCGCATCCCAGCTGCCTTGGAGGCTTCTCAGGGGTGAGGAAGACTTTTTTCATGCAGACATTCATCTTGTGTGACAACTTCATGTCATATGCTCAGGGGAGAGAGGGGAAAGGAAGGAGCTCCCCTTCCTCCAACTTGCAGCAGCAACCTTTGCTTCCACTGAGAAGAAAAAAAACCATGAACACCTAAATTCACAGTAGACATTTGCATTAACTGGGATAGGGTTTGGATTTAGGTTCAGAACCAGGCCAATATCACTCTCACAGAGCTATTTGCAGATGTTAATCTTGCTTAGAGCAGTTACTCCTGTGCAGAGTGCTGTGCATTGTGGAAATATAGAGAAAATAAAGGATGGTCAAGAATAAACTACAGTGAGATTGAGTGTGTCTTTCTCAAAGATATGCCCTAGCTCAGCCACAAGTTATTTGGCTCTGTGCAGGAATCACTGAGTAAAGCTTTATGTCCTGTGTTATGTAGGGAGTGAAACAAATCGGGTATGGTGTTCTCTTATGCTCTAACAAGATATAGCATCCGTACCAGAACAGGGCTGCTGCCAGCAGCAGGAGAAGCCCTGTACATCCACTGCCAAGTGTCCCAGATCAGGATCTGTCCCTTTCAGTTACAAATTTAGTGCAAAAAATTGAAGGAAAAAAGAAATCCTCATGGCTGTTGCAGATAACTCTTTCAAGTGACAAATCAATAGCTGGCTTTTAAAAAATGAATAGAGGTGGGATACAGAAGCTGCTGCTGTTGTGTCCAGCTTCCACCCTAAGCCCCAGCGTTGGGATGCTCGCTTTCACAGGGTGTTGTCAGAGCTTTCAGCAAAATGGCTTGAAAAGTGTGGCTTTGTGCAAAGAGGGCCAGACAAGTCCCAGTGCAGGAGGTGGCTCAGACTGATCATTTGTTCAACATATATTGCAAAAGTGTATTTGGGATTAAAGCATTTTTCAATCCCATTGAGGCATGAGTCTGCATTCCTTTCCCATTTACAGCTTTCAAGTATTCATAAGAAAAGTGCAAGTGTTTGACATCTGAAGATGACCATTCTGTACACACACCATATCTGCATGAAAAAAATTCATGAAGCTCTTGTGTAAGTCCCACTAATCCTCTGTCTAGTAAGTTTTGGTCAGTCAAACTTGGAGGGAAAACAACAGGAAAAGGAGAAGTTTGGAGACTGCTTACATGGAGTTGTATTTGGATATGGAGAGACTTCCATGCAGAGACATAGACTGGATCTCTTTTAGAGATGAGATTAATAGCCTGAGAGGGATATAATAAACGATCAATACATTGAAACTTGGCTACTTGCACCAAAGGAAAAAACACCCACTGCGCTTTTTTTCTTCCCTCTCTCTTTTTCCCCTTCAGAAAAGGAAACGTTTTTGGGAGGAGCATCCTGCACTCCCTGCAGTGTCCTGGGGTGCCTGTACCCTAAGAACGAAGGGAAAAGCACAGGTTTGCCACCCCATCTTAATTAGAGTCATTTAAACAAAGTCTAGCAGGGGTAATGAGATCCTCCTCCAACACGTCTAGACAGCAAGCACCTACTGTCTGGGAGCTACAAAAAGCCTTTAGTCCATTGTTCACCAATGTGGAATTGGATTTACTTCATTAAAAATAGTTAATGGAATGTTAATGGCACTGAAGTGTATTCATTGCACTGGTTGTACAGTGAGTTTTTTCCTCTGTTCACGAAGATGGAATTAAGTGCTAACGCATTGCAGGCTGCCGAAACATGTAACCTGCGGTCATGATTTGAAACACATGTAGAGGTGCTAATTGCATTCACTTGACACAACTTTAGATGGGAAGATCATTTTTCGCACCTTATCAGCGCTGGGGAGGCGTTAACTGCATTCAGAAGCCACCACTGCTGTTACACAGGTAATTTCTTGCACTTCATCACAGTTTAACACATGCTTAGTAATGCAGCTAGCCAAAAATATTGTACCATCAGAGTTAATGAGGTGCTTGCATGTTTTTAACAAATGGGTACTGTAGAAAAATGTCACAATTTTTTTTTTAAATAAAGAGTAACAAAATTGGAGGTTGCTTACCTCCATGCAATAGCTGAGTCTGCTGCCAAGGCTTTCTGGTGGATGGATGTTTACGCCAAACATGTGCAGTTGCACATCCATGACCTGCAGCGAGTCCTGCAGCAGAGAAGAGCAGGTACAGCCCCTCTCCGCTTTCAGAGCCTGTGAAGGCAAAGACCGAGACATCATAAAATACTTCTGGGCTTCTCTGAAGCTCAACAGAGGTTCAGGAAAGGCTACTTTGCTTACCTTGTTTAGTTCTCTCTTGCTCCCAAACTCTGGGTAATCCCTGGGGTCTGGGACATCCTAATGTTCTAATGTTCTTCTCTTGCAGCTCTCCCACTTCCCTATCACCACGTCTGCTGGGATGCCAGGCAGCCAGCCTGGTGCTAGACCACGCAGAGCTCTGCTGCTTTGCAGCCTGAGGAAGGGCAACGAGACACCCTCTTGGCCTCACCTAAGCATACCAAGAAGATTTGAGTGGTGTCCAATGTCACCTCTGGTCCATTCCTTGTAATCTCTTGTTCTTCTGCTCTATTATCTCTAGCCCATCCCCAGGAAGTGTTGCTAGTGAAAAAGCTGAAGCTTTTTTGCCAGGTAGGTTTTGGGATCAGAACTCACAATTTTGTGCAATTTCAGCGTATTTTACTATGCTGTGAATGGTTCTCTTCCCCTCCTCTTATGCTTTGCAGAATCTTTGACTCGCCTCTGAATCTGCCCATGGTCTTTGACTGAAAATCCCCTGTTTACAAGGTGCAATGCTGAGGTCGTTAGGCTGTCCCAGTTAATTTGGACATGCAGCAGTTGTCAGGCAGGGCTGGTCTAAGCCAAAAATTCCTACTGAAAGGAGTTTCTCTCTGTTTTAAATCAAGAAGCCTATGATAAACCATTCTGCTGGGAATAAAACTGGCTGGTGGGAGAGCATCACGAGGCTCATCAGGCACAGGCAGGTGACTAAATAACATGACCTTTTGCTTCCCCCTCTCCAGCTTTGACAGCAGAAGTGATCTCTCACATCACCCCTGTCTTGGTGTCAGGACCACCACC
>NW_010111775.1:0-33175 GCF_000699245.1 Pterocles gutturalis
CTGCTCCCCAGGGGCTGATTTTGGGGGGGTGCAGCCCCATGGGGGATGCAGGCAGAGCCCATCCACCCACCGTTCCTGGCTCCTGTGCTCAGGAGTGATTTATCTTCTTGTTTGGTGGAGTTTCCTTTCTACAGAGGCTTCAGTGAAGCATATCCTGAGATAGCAGCAATCCTTTCTGCCCGCTGTTGCGGTGACGGTGGCCGATAGCAGCCCAGCTCCCGCTGGCTCCGTGTCGCTGGTTCCTAATGAGCAAAACAAATGGGATGTGGGGATGAGCTGTGCGGAGGAGCAGAGGCATGAGCTGGGATAAGTGACGGTGGGTGTGTGTCGCTGCAGCCAGGCTCATGTCCGTTGGGCTGGGGATCACTGGAGTTATCCCCCTGCCTATCTAGTCCTGCGTACATGGTTTTTTTCTGAATGCCGGTTACAGTATAAATAATTATTTGATCACACAATTTTTGCTAACTGCTTTGTTCTCCATCTTGTCTTTGATTGCTTCAGAGCATTTCAGGGTGAAATAATTGCGTGTTCAGGGAATTTGCTTAGAAGCTGGTAATTGATAATCTCCTCATCCATTCGTTTTCCACGTGCATTTGCTGCACGATGGGCTCAGAGGAGCAGGTTGTGCTGGAGAGAGGATAATGCAGATCCCAGGCTGCTTCTGCCCTGCTGCAGAGTCCAATAGCAGATAGTGACTTTCCTGCTGCCTCTGAGGAAGGACGGTGACATTTGCTTTGTTTTACTGCAATTACATCATCGTCGTTCCAGTCCCCCTAATAATTTCTTGTTCTTAACTCATTTTCCATGTATTTTCTGTGCCTTTTCACCTCTGCAGCTATGTAATGTAGTTATCTTGTATCTCTGACTTGATGACCCTGTTTTATTGCTAATGATGTGCTAATTATTCTGGTTCTGTATGCCTTGATAATTGCTTCTCATTACAATAGTAGTTTAAAGATCCCAAATAATATGTAGCACCTCACCTCATGAGCTGTTATTAACTTGTCCTGTAGCCCACTGGATTGTTTAAACTTGGTTTAAAGCTCCCATTGCCCAAGTGGAGGTAATGTATGAATTTCCATAACTGCTCTGGAGCTGGATATTCCCAGGGAATAACTTCTGTTAGACTCCTCCATGCGCTGAAGCAGGGAGCTTTATACGCTTGTTTTATACATCTAAATCCCCTGTTCATCAAGTTTCACAAATGCATGAATCCTAAAATCTTGTCTTCACAGCTGGCCCTGGCTCCTGGCCTCGGCACTGCCTGACAGCTGCTGGTCCCACTGGGAATGGGCAGATTTCCTTGGAAAAATGCTGTGGTCTCGGTGAACTTCACATTCTGTACTTGCTCTCTTTTCCTTTTAAACCAGGAGCAGTATCTCAGCTTCTGGGAGATGTGTGCAAACACTTAAATGCTGTCTCCTGTGTTGTGCAAGAGTTTAGAAAGACTAAACAAAAGCTGACATGTGAGGTAAAACAATTATCAATGTGTAACTGCTGAATAGGTAGCGGTGGAGGAGGATGCTTTGCAGTGTGTTCTGTAACAAATAGGAAACAAATAATCATCTGAGACGGATTTAATTAACCTGAATGAATGTAGTTAAAGCAGGCATTCAGTGTTTTACCCAGAGTATACGCTGTCTTATTTTTTTCACTTACATGTGAAAATGTTCCTTGCTGTGTTTGTGCACGCTTCCCTGAGTTTTATTAACGTCAGTGTTTTCATTAGCTACCTGTAATTAAATATTTATGGTACAGTGCATTGACATGTCTATAAAATATTGAAAGCAAGAAGGAAGCGTGTTTTCAGGAAATAGAGACCGGGGTTAATGCAGGTGCAGAGTTCAGGGTGAGGCTGGCTGGGGCTGGGTTTGTGCCCCACAAAGCTGCGTGGCCGATGGTTGGAGCAGCGCTGGGTCCTGCTCCGTCCGAGGTTCACACTCAAACTGGGGGCTCTGACCAGCTTGGGCTGTGAGAAGTAAGAACACAAACTGCAGCTGCCAGGAAGGGCAAACAGCAATTTTTTCACAGCAGCAAACTTGCCTGCCTGGGCTCTGCTGTTTTTTCTTAAATGACCAGCTTCTGTCGGGATGTGCGCAGTTTGTCAGGAGCGGTGTAACATTCAGCATTTGTCCTTCTAAATCACGTTGTTGGTGTTTGTGATTCAGGCTAGTAAAACTGGTGTGAGATACTGGTGTGGCAGACCCCACCGGGCCAGTAAGTCGGGAGGTTTAGTCAGATGTAGTTAATGGCATGGAATAGTCCTTGTCAGACTCTGTCCTTGCAGAACCCCGGCTGTCTTGCTCGGCCACGCTGGCCAGCCCAACGCCGTCCTTGCAGAAGAGACTCCTTTAGCCAAGGCTCCTGTCTCGGTCTGCAGATTAGTTAGGAGAGGGACTGCTTGACAAGAAGTGAATCTTCATATTTTACTGGGAAAGGCTTCCTGAGAAGAAAATCAAGCCCCCTACGGCAACCTGGAGCCAGCCCATGTGTTGTACCTCCAGCACAGCTTTCCTTCCTTCCTGCTGCTGCAGAAGACCTCTGCTCGTGCCGCAGAAATAAATGATTGCTTAAAACTTACAGTACTCTGTTAATTCAGAGATGTAAGTGGGAATTTCTGAGAACAAAGGAAAATCGATCAGAGACCAGAAGAGGATGCACTTTTGCCTTTTTGCCATTGATTTCATTATGGTTGTGTCAAGTACAGTTGATATTATAGAAGGCAAAGAATTCAGAAAACTTTCAGCTTGATGGTTTAAAAAAAAAAGGAAGCATCTCATTTAAGCAAAAAGCTCAGTAGGTACTACAGAAAGGCTTTTTTTCTTAAACAAGTAATGCATTTTTGTTTAAATAAAGGAAAGAATAGACTACTTATTACTGCTCAGAAATCTGTATGGCATTAGCAGCTGTGTAAATTGGTTTAACTTCATTGACTCCTGCAGAAATAAACCAATTCATCTCTGCTGAGAATCTGGTTCCATGGGACTTGATTGATTTTCAAGCTGACATTTTTATTAGTAATAACATTTAAGGTTCAGATAATACTCATCAAATATTTGCTTACTAGTCTGCACAACATCCCTTGTAGGTAAATAAAGGTGGTTGTACATATGTATGTAAATCTAGATAGATAAAAATCTAGAGATTGTGCTCATAATTAACCAAGAGATAAGATGCAGGAGGTGAGGCTGCCCATCCTGAACCATACGATGAGAGCTGTGATGACATGGAGCAGCGTATGGCTGCCAGCACATCTTCAGACCCAGGAGCTGGTGTCATTGTCACCTGAAATAAGGTGAATTCAGTTCCCAGGGACATGGTTATGAATCAGACCCCAAGGATTCAAAAGGTCAGGATGACTTGGTGAACCCAAGCACCAAATAGTTTTAGTTTTTAAGCAATGCAGAATATATGTGTATTCTGTGGATGTATATTTGTATGTATATGTAACATGTATTTATATCATGTAAATTGCTTGAAAGAACCTTGTGTTCCTGCTGTTGCTGTTGTGAGGATGTCCCCTGGGTGTTGCTCTCTATCTCTCACCCCGCTGTACTTACCCCTTAGCTAAAGGGGAACTCAGAGCCCTGTTGGCACCTGGGCAGCTGCAGATCTGCGCCTGCATTTGCTCCCCTGGCCCCAATGTGTTCGTACCCCTGTGTCCAGCCGGGCTTGTGCCTGCCTTGCCTCCTTGGAGGTGAGGTGAGGTCAGGAGCAAGGTCTGTGTTCAGTGAATTTAGAGCCCCATTTGCTATGTCCTTGCTGCTGATGGGATTATGTGTGATGCAGGTTTTGGGTCTGTTCTGGGCTTTACTCTTGCTAAAACGATAACATTTTCCCCTTCAGTACCGGGGAGCTCAGACTTCTCATATGCACGCACATAAGATTATATATATTATAATAGATATGTTATATAGTGGTGTAACAATAATAGAAAAAGTGAAATCCAGTGTATGGACTGCACTGTCTCCTGTGTGTACTGGGGATGCAGGAGCTGGTTTGGTGGGGCTGTGGCGGCTGCCAGGGCTCCTGGTTGGACCTTTGTCTCAAGGAGCTGTGCTGCCCATCATTAGTTCCAGCTGCACATCAGTGTGTGACTCAGGGGCTAAAAGAAGTGGGAGGAGGAAAGGAAAAAACACAAAGGAGAGAAGTGTATGGGATCAGTGCTCGGTGACAGTGTTGAGTCTCAAACTGTAAACCCAGGGGCACGTGTGAAATGCTGTCTCTGGCACCAGCAAATTGTTCTTTGAGTAATTGCATTATGTACTTCAGTGCTCCTTTGATAAGATGTAATTTGTGTGAGGTGATAGCAAGTCGGGAATCCCTGGGGTTTCCAAATCATTTTACTGGGAAACTTTGTACTGCCGGAGACCATTGGCTGAAACCTGGGGGAGAAGTGGGCTTGGTGCGGTGGTGATGCAGATTAATTGTCTTTCTGTTGATCCTCAGCCAAAATGTGCTGAAGTGGAAGAGTTTGCCTTGCTGGGTTTGATAGCGTTTTCTTTTTAACTGAACCATTTTGTCTCCTGGCTGAGTTGCAGGAGCCAGGAGGTGTTTGTGTTGGGTGACCCCTAAGGTGAGCATGGTGCTGGAAGGCTGGACATCACGGAAATATTTGTTACATTTCCTTCGCACTCGTTAGGCAGCCTGCGATCTCTGCAGGGTTGGGGTTTGTCTTCAGTTTAGAATCTTCATGGTATCATATGCAAATAACAAACCAGGCAAATGCAGGTGGGTGCCAGGTATTTTCCCTTTATTGCCACTGTATTAAATGCTGCTGCGCTGAAACAAATGTGTTGTGCAGTAGTTTGGTGAAGTGCCAAGAACAGCATCTGCATTTGCATTCTGTGAATTAGAAAGCAATCTGTTGCTAGAGGGGAGCTTGTGCATTCATGTCTAGCTCAGAGTACTCTTGAGATGTCTCACCGAACAGACTGTGTGTGTAAGGCTGCTCCTTCCCCCTGGCTCCCATAAAACTGGCCGTACAGGTGCTGTCTGAAAAGGATCGTTTATAGCTCCTGGTGTCACTGGCCTCATCTCAAGCTAGAGAAACAACTGTCCTAAAACGGTTCCAAGGAAAAAGAGATTGATTGTTTTTCTTATGTGAAGCTTTTCTTAGTAAAACTAAATGCTTGGATTGTTTTATCTTTCTGTTCAAAAAATGGCAAAAATTTTGCTTAGGTTGTGGTGACTTTCCCCCGGAGCCTTCGGCTGACCGTGGCTGTCACTTGCTGCCTTGCTGGCCAGGCTGTCCCCGAGATGGCAGTTTTGGGCAGCCTTGATGCAAGAAGCAGCAGAGCTGTGGCTCCATCCGATCTAACCTGACTGCAGACTTGTGTATAGCAGCAGCTTCTCCTCCCTCTTCTTCCCATAAAATAAGCAAACCATTGTGAGCGACCGAATTCACCGGACCAAAAGGAAGGGAGTAACAAAAGGTACTCAGCCAAAGCCAGCCCAGGGCAATGGGCACCTTTTAAATCATTTGCCTCTTCTGTGTCCTCTTTGCTGTATCAAAAGATGAAAGCTTTCTATCTCGGCTCAGTCTGACTAATTAACTGGCCTGCTCAGCTCCCGCAGCGGCAGCCGGATCAGCCCCACCTCTGCTTTTAGCCTCTCCGCCACGCTGCACTTTCAGATAATACGGACTGCAGAAAGGGTTTTTGAAAGCTCGCTGCATTAACTTCCCCTGCTTCCCTCGGAGCCGGGGATTAGAGCCAGCCAAGTCCTCGGTGCTTTTGTGACATCTCCCCCTGAGCCTGCGTGACCTTCACACAAAGGCAGGGTTAAAACAAAGGGGGAAAGCCTCGGGTTGGGTAAATTGCTGTAGCGTGGCTGGAGACAGCGGAGCCTTGGTGGTCGAGACCAGGAGAGAATTTGGCCCGGAGTGAGGAGGCGGTAAAGGGAGCAGCCCTCTTGAAAAACATAAAAGTCCATTGTTATGCAAAAGTGGTATGTATTTTTCAGCTCTCAAAGATCAGTGCTCATAACTTCCCCATAAAAAGTGCAGCTGGCCAATATTTTTCACTTTTTCCTGAGCGAATTGAAAATGAAGGCATTTTTATGCTCTCAGATGGAACTTTGAAAGAGAGCTGCTCCAAGGAAAGCCTGGGGGCAGGGTGGGAGCTCAGCGGGTCCCTAACGCCCATCAGTGGTACCCGCAGCCACGCACTGCCCCGGTGCTGCTGCAGGGGGGATGCTGCGGGGCTGTCTGGGCACTGGCAGCTGGACTCACCTCTGCTGCTCCTGCTCTTCCAGCCGTTCACCCCAAACCATCAGGCAGGGGCCTGTGCTCTCCTCCCTACACTCTCCGTGGCAGGTCTCAGATCTTGGTATGAGTTTGGCCCCAGCAGGCTTCAGCTGCAAGGGCTGCCATCGATCGCCAGAGCTCTTGGGTGCCATCCAGAGCCTCCTGGAGCTGCTGGAAGGACTTCAGTGAACTTTCGATCATCCTCTAAGTGCTGGGTTTCTTTCATTGTGAAAGAGCAGATCTTGATTTTAATGCCTCTTTTTGTCAGCATCCCTGGAGGTTTTATTTACTTCAGCTGCTTTCTTTACAAAGTGTGCTGACTTGTTTAGCTGAATCCTTGTCAAGCTGCTGGAGCTAAAATTGAGATGCAGATGTATAGCAGCTATTCCTGCTTTTTTCAGCTGTAGAAAGCAGGCATTGGAAAGATAAATTACCATCGTTCCCTTTAAGCACATATTGCTGAGAAGCAAACACCAAAACATCAAAATAAAGCCTTTTTTTCTTCTTCACTCTTTTTAAAGCAAGAATATAATTATGCTCCATGTATCTCACCAGAGTGCAGATCAAAGCAATTAACTAATTGCTCTTGGCATTCTGACTGGGGCTGAGTGGTGTGTGCGTGTTTATCCGGGCGCGGGAGGATGCAGCTGCCACCCCAGGGAGCAGCCCTGGTACCCGGAGGGGGCTTGGTGGGGGCATGGGCACCTCTGTCCAGGCCACCCCAGAGCACCGAGAGGAAGAGGAGCAGCAGCAGCCCCGGGGAGGAGGGATGGCCCTGCCTGCAGCTGCTGACCGTGTTTTCCAAGGCAAAGGCTTGTGTTGGGGAAGATGCCTGGAGGCTGCTGTAAAATGGATGCTCGTATCGGAAGTTGCTTGTAATTTCAGTGGTTGCTTGGCTTATTTCTCATCTGGGATAAAAACCTCTCTCTGAATCTCGTGGATGCCTAGAATGCAAGTTTCATGGCTCCTACTTTCCAGCAGGACAAATTGGATCCTAAATCCAAGCGCTGACAGCTCTCGGTTTGGAGTCTGGCAGTGGGCGCGGGGTCGCTTTTGCTAGCACAACAAGGAGGCTGAGCAGGCAGAGATAACACTAACCATAATTTTTCACATAGGAAGACTTGGCAAAAAAAAAGACATTTCAAAATTGAAAGCATTTTATATATCCCCACAGAAATGTCCCTCTATTTTAAAAACGAAATGGTTCCCTTCTTGCCTTGCTTCTGAATGCATGACCCTCTTGCAAGGCAAGCTATAGCGCCGTTTTGTTCTTAATTGCAGGGAAAATTCCTGCTTCTCATTCACACTCTGGTACTCGATAGGCTTCGAGCAATTGTTCCTTTCACGGTACTCCAGGTACAATCAGTATATTGAACGAGCAGAGAATTGATGGCAGCACGTAGTGATACAGATGAGCTGCAGAACGTGGTTCAGGGGAGGATTCTGTGCTCGGTGCTCAGCTGTGGTCGCAGGTACCCACCGGCCAGCCCCGGCTCACCCCCCAGAGCACTGTGGCTGCAGGCATTGCTCCTGGCCATGTCTCCCTGGTTTTTCCATCAGAAGGCAAAAGGACAAGGCTGAGAGAAACGATGAGAAGGAAAGGGAATGGTCCAAATGGGGGAAAAAAGAGCAGCCCACGCAGCCACAGCTGTGGCAACACACCGGTCCCGGCCGTGCTCAGCTTTGAAACCCCAGTTCTGAGAAACCCATCTGTGGCTGGGTCAACGTGACACAATGGTTGGCCAAGATCCAGCCCCGGTCCCTGATTTCTGCTGTGGGATCCTCCTGGATCCACTTTGACCTGTGTGTGCAACCTAACTGCAAACCAGCTGCCTGTGTGCTCCGTGGCGTGGTGGAGAGGGCGGTGGGAGGTCTGCGGTTCTACTCAAGATGTCTTTTGAAGAATGACTTGTGAGAGTTGTCATGGTGACCTCACCAAAATTGCAAATGCAAATTTGTTACGCTGCAAGAAGAGGAGTCTTCAACAAGCAAGGGTGTGAGAAATAGATTGCATCTTGGGTTAAATTCAGAATTTTCATTTGGAAAAGAAAAAAAGCTTTCATGATTTCTGTTCTTTGTCATCTGCCCTTTTTTCCAGGCTGCAGGAGGAAAGCACTCAAACCATGCTATGGATGCAATTTTATTGCCAAAAAACTAGGCTTAAAACCAGAGTTTTTCTAAAATGAACAAGGATATTAATTAAAGATGTAATTGTGGAGATCCCTTAAAGTAATGATAGGATGCATAATTGTTTCTCTGTGATTCTTCTTAATCAAGAAGGGAGACAAAGAAACAATCTGTTAATCACACAAAGGTGAAGATTTTTGAGGACATAATGGTTGATAAGGACCCAAATGTCACTGATTGTCACTGAGTTTTACACACGACGGTCTTTTGTGCCTTTTGAAATCTGCCTGAAATGGAAAAACCGTGAATCCTTTCTGAGTCTGGGCAGTGAGGAAGGGATGGCAATCTGTCTGCCGTAATTGCCTGGAGGTTTGGTAATAGGTGGATTTGAGCTTCTATCTGGGCACCTGCAAATCTTGAATCCCTGCCATCGCTGCTGGTTTGTTGAAATAAAAAATGCTTGCCATCCAGCCTGGCTGGAAACAGTTTCACCTTAACTAACGTAGGCGATGCTCTGTCTGGTTTAATCCTGAATCTCCTCGCTGGAGCTGGAGGTGGCTGTTCAGCAGAGTGCCCGTAATAAACAGTGTGCCGCTTACTGCTCCTGGAGGGGCACGTAATCCAGCACTTCCTGTGACCCCTGAAGGTGCAGGATTAAGTTGAAGGACTTGCAACTAATTTTTGAGGTTGAAATAACTACCCGAGTATTTATGAAGATGTAGCTGCAGAGCCGGTACAGGGCTCTGCTCTGCCTCTTGCGAGAGGGAGGAGGAGGACTCGGGTGCATCGTTCATCCCAGCGCTTTGGTGTGTTCACGTCAGCGAGTGCTTAATTACAGCCCCACTCACAGGCTCTGGGTACAGGTAGCAGCCACTATAAAGCAATTGCTTGTTGGTTTTCTTTTTAATTATTTTTAGGAAAAACTGCCTCCAAGAGCAGCTGGAGATGGAGATGGATCTTTAACCTGGTACGAGCAAACCTTGGCTGCAATCCCATCGTGGTGGATCCCCAGCCTGCCTTGGGCTGGGCGGGGGTTGTTGGGGCCCTCGTGGCCTCTGGGGTTTTCCCGCTGAGCAGAGGTTGGGGAGCAGCGTTGGCCCCTCAGGAAGATTCTTCCCTCCGAGGGATGAAGAGCTGCAAAACAAATTGGCTGAGCTGGCTCTGTAGCGGCTCCTGGTTTCTCTGCAGGGTGGTAGATCTTCTCTGGGGTTATTTGAAGCTCTCCTCATCTCAGTTAATTCTCTCATCCTAGTTTTACTTCTGGTTTGAAATTTATTTGTTGAACAAGCAGTAAATCTGTCGTTCCAGCAAGCCCTTAATTGAGCTATTCAGTCCTGGGAAGTCTTTGTTTCCTTTCAGAAGAGAAATAAATACCATCTACCAGCGTATTTCTTCCTTCCCCATTCCATCCATCCCTTTCTGAAACTAAACATTTCCGGGCAGTGGTATTCTTCATCCATCCCACGTTCCTTCTTGGAAACACGCAGGCTGCCGTGCAGGGTAGCACCAGCTGTGGGTCCCTGGGGCAGAGCTGGGGGGGTCCAGCGCAGGGTGGGAGCAGTGGGATGGGTCCAGCAGCGCCCATCGCTTGGGGCTGCTGCTCGGCTCTGCTGGGGATCGCTCTGGGTGCCCTAAATGAGAGCAGCCCTGGGCGTTATCTGAGGATAATGTGGGGAAACACAAGAGTGGGCATGAGTACTTGCACCTCCTCTGCTGGTTGCGTTCAGCTCGGTTACAAGCCCAAAACTTGGGCTGAGGTCGTTACACGAGGCAGTTCTGCAGGAGGAGTCAGATGGCTGGCTCCCAGGACCTTGCTCAGAGTGGTCCTGTTTGGGCACGTCAAGGTGTGCTCTCCCAAAGCCCCCGGCCGTGTGCGGTGCTGAGCGCCCTGAGCCCCTGGCTGGGGCGGAGGCAGATGCTCAGTCCCTGGGGCCAGCTCTCCCCCTGCCCACACACGATGCCTGGAGCCCACGGAGCTCTTTAGCTGTGACCTGGAAGCTGCCAACAGCTCTTTAAAAAAAAAAAGGCAGTTTTTTATTCTCTTACAGCTAATTAGATCAATAGGGATCCTGTTCACTGGTTGTTGAAGGAGGCAGTTGTGAATTAATTGGGCATGCACTGGCCAAGTGCTAATGCCTCTTCTCCGGCCCCTCTGTTCCCCACGAGCAGGAGGAGCGCCCCTGGGGGGCTGCAGGCTGGGGCAGCAGCACAGAACAGCTCCTGCAGGAAAGCAGTTTCTTTTTGCATCCTTAATTCCTGCACAATCCTCCTGCTGCCTGTGCTGCCGCGGAGGTGAGGAGGCTGCAGCCTGCCGGGTGCTGTTTTGCTGTGATCAGATCTTTGAGGATGATGCTGTGGGTGGTGGCTGGGATGGAGCAGGACAGAGGCAGTTCATCTGCCCTCCCCAGCTGTGGGGGTGATGCTCTGCTGTCTGCGCTCACGGCCGTGTCCACCAGCCTGGCTGTGCCCATCCCCGTGAGCGCCTGCTGGGAGGCTGCCCGCACAGTGATCTATTGCATCAGGCTAATTGGAGAACAACGCTGTTTGCTGTTACAATAATTTTCAGTGTCAAACATTTTACTGTTAATTTGCACACATGAGGCTTGCTTTAATGCTGTTTAGGGCTTTGAAGTTAAATTGCAGTTTCATCAGTTGCATGATAAATCACTTAATGGAATTTCCCAGATGTTTTAAAATTAAGTTTATATTTTCCTAAAAGAATGGCAGGCTCATTGCTGTGATGGGAGCTGGAGGATCTCTTACAGTTCAGTAGAAATTTAAACTTCTTTCTCGGTAGCTCCAGGTCCAGCTCCTGCTCTCTGGGTGTTTCAGAGGGGGGCTGAGCAAGGTCTTGCCCGAGCTGCAGAAGCACGAAGCAGATCTCAGGAGCTGCTCCCAGAGATGGGCTCATGCTGGAGGCTCAAATCGCAACTGATTTAAATTTCAAAGCCGTGCGGCTGTTAGTGGGGAGCTGGGACCGCTTCCAGGGTATGTTTTGCTTTGATGAGGGACCTCTTTGACCCCTCAGGTGTGAATGTGGCTGAGGTCTCCTGGTGCTGCAGAGTGCCATCATTACCCAGACAGTCACTTCTCTTCCAAAGAGCCATTGGGGTGATTTTAAAACACATTCAATCCTTAGCGTGAACCTGAGAGAGAATCTTGCTGCAAGTAAAAATCTCCACGTTGCCAACCAACTTGTAATGAAGAAATAAGTGAAATAACCACCAGTGTGAGCTTTTCAGTGCCGTGGGAGCGAGGGCAGCGGTTCACATGGGTTTCAGTTCAGTTTGCATACGGATGAAGTGCACAGCAGGTACCTGCTCGCTCTGGGCAGTGCTAGTGGAGCTGCAAACTGGGGATGTGCTGGGATTTGGGGGCAGCTTTCAGCCCCAATGTGACCTGCAGGTGCCCTCCTCACCCCCTGTGATGGGCAGAGCATGGCAGCAGCACGGATGGGAGCAGGGATGAAGAATCAGACCCCGAAGAAATTGGTACAGCGTGCTGCAGGCTGCCATTTACCCTGGAGAGAGCAGGTCAGCTGAAACCACTGAGCTTGGTGGCTTTTAGTTCAATAATCATATTGCTTTGATTTGTTTAGAAGTTGCCCATTGGCAATGAACGCTTCAAACCACGATTGTAGATAGAGAAGATGTCAGGACTCGGGTTTTTGGGAGATCGATCCGGAGTGGCAGCGCTGGCTGGCTTGGAGCAGGCACGTAACTGGGATATGCTTATGCCTTTGGATGGCTGCTTGATTTGCCTCTGACTTTCCGTCTGGAAGCAGGCATTGCTGCAGCAGTCCTGTTTCAATGCATCCGTCTTGCTTTTCCCATTGGATGTATTTGACAGAATTTTTGTCTCCTGCATAATCCGTAGCTGGGCAGGCAGCGGCAGCTGTGACACGAGCTGGAGCAGTGGGCAGGTGAAATGCTGGGCTTTGGCTGCTGAGCGGTGTAATCACAGCACATGTTTGTCAGGGGATGTGCTGTGGTGGTGCAGGGACCCATCCTGGGGCCGTTAAATGACTGCTGGACCCAGCACACAGGGCGTCAATCGCTGTATTTCTGCCTGTGCCGGTGCTTCTCGGTGGCAGAGAACAGGCAGAATAACCGGCCAGGCTCTTTGGCTGTTCCTGCTGCTGGATGAACCGACCTGCCTCCACAGCCCGTGGTCCTAGGGCACAGCCCGGGGTCTTTAGTTAAACCCCTTATTAACAGTGGCCTGAAGGAGGGCCAGGTAACACCCTGGGCCAGCTCCCGTTTGTTAGCACACTGCTTCTGATGGTCTGAATTCAACTCCTGGCGAAGGTTAATCGGGCAGCATCAGTCGTGTTGCCGCCTTCTGATCCTCTTTTGTGCACATCCTGCAGTTACAAAGCGTGACTGCGCAGTTAATAACGGTAAGGCAGTGGGGCAGTGCTGGGGTTCGGGGAGGAGGATGCCCAGCCCAAGCTGAGGATTTGCTTTCTGTATGGATTTTCCTTCCCTAGAAGGTATGAGATACGCGCGCTCAGCCTCTGCGGCAGCGTGCGTCTGTCGTGGTGGGCATGAGGATGTTATCTGCTGCTAGCTGCCTGCACAGGCTGTTTCCAGCAAAAGGCTGAGCACTGGTCCCTTTGGGCTTGTCTACGTGACATTTCAGACGTGCTGCGGGCTCCAAGCTGGCTTCACCCTTCCCGGGATGCTGCTGACTGCCTGAATCACCCGGCTCTTCCTTCAGTCCACCAGCAAACGCTTTGAGCAGGGGGCTTCCCAGCCAGGACTGACAGTCCCTGGGAAGTGAGCAGTGCCCTTCTGGTGTGAGCAGTGCTCCCCTATAAAGGAGTCACCCGGCTGTGTGGGGCAAACATGCTGTCGGCTGAACATCCTCAGAGGGGACCCGATGCTTGGTAGGGACCATGCCATGACGGACCAAGGCTGAGGCTCTCCCTGGTGCCGGAGCTGGATGCACAGAAGTGCCGAATAGTGCGTGGGGTCCATTGCCCCTTGTGTGGGGCTGGGGGGGCTGCTGCTGGGGACCTGCTTCCCACCCCAGAGGGATTTGTGCCCCTAGACCCCCATCCTTCTGGTGTGGAGGCTGGAAGCTGCTGGGAGACAAATACATTTTGTTACTCTTGTACCTGTCCATTGGTTTAACTTTCTCTTCACTTCTTTGGCCATGTGCCGGTGCAGCGATGAAGGGAGGTGGGGGGTGTCTGTGGGAGCGGGGGGAGCCGGCGCTGGCGGTGGCACGTAGCACGCAGCCGGCTGGGATTCCTGCGTGCTCCACTTCACGTGTTGGGGCTTTTACATCAGCTCCAGTACTCTCTCCAGTCCTTTCATAACAGTTCCAGCAAGGCCATCAATATTTAAATAGACTGCAACTGCTCATTTCTGGAGCTCCCTGGATGCAGGCAGCAGCGTTTCGCCAAGCGTAGCCCTGCATGTGAAATTTTTGCTGGGCCCTCCTCCCTTTCTTTTCCTCGGGATGGATTTGACTCTTATTCTCTATATCCTGAAATGAGGGTACCAGAAAACATATATTAGACCAATAACTGTATCATAAATATGTATTTGCACTAGAGTGGACAAATATATCTGCTGAACAATTTTTTTTTAAACAAAATAAATTCATGGGATAAATTATTCAATGATTAATATTTGACCAGTTGCAATGTATGCAGAGTTATCTTAATATGTTTGTAGTCCAGAACTGACTCAGTAATGTGTAGTATTTGCAATATTTTTACAGCTGTTAAATATTAAGGACCTGTCGGTCATGTGCACCGAGGCACCATAAATCACTTTGGCTCTGTAAAGGGGCCCTGAAGCATAAGTAAATTACATTGCTGCTGATTTTATGGCCCTCGTAAGCAGTAAGAGAGGTATAAAAAAGGCTTAATGTGTAAATGAGAATCTGACTTCACTGGGTTTGGGTTTGTGAAGCTTTCCAAATGACAAACCCTCTGCAATAAGTGGGAGTTGCGCTGGAGGCAGCGTGTGCTGGGGTGGAGCAGTTCCCTGCCCCATCCCATGAGCTGGGGGGGTCCCAGGGTTGTCCCTGCTGCTGCCCCGGCCCCACCGGACACCCCCTGCCTCCCTGGTGTGACCCTGGTCCCAGCGGCTGTGCTGGGAGGATGGCATAGCCCTGGAGCTGCTCTTGCAGTGGCGAGCTGTCCCAGGTCAGCTCATCCACTGGTCACCACACTGTCTTAAAAATGAGTAAAACCTGGAATGGCTGTTAGGCGTGGGATGCCGTTAGCCTGTGCTCTGGACAGCCCTTTTCACCCCTGGGCTAAGGACCACACACCCATTGTGCAGAAGAATCTCGAGTCACCCATTGCCCCCACGGCTGTGCTTTGCTGGAGCCATAGAGCGCCTGCTGCTGCTTTGCAGTTGCTCAGAGCAGAGCCTGGAGGCTGGTGACACCGCTCTGTCTGGAGCCTCTGAGCTCGGTGGGATCTTTTCAGAAGGGGCTGGTTAGTGCTGTAAGGCAAGAGACCAAAGAGGAGTGATGTGAGTGGTGCTGGAGATGCGGTGATTCCCTGGGAATGCTCTCCTGGGCATCCCGATGGGTGTGTGCTGTTCGGGTCGGTGCTGCAAGAAAAATCTGTGCTGATGCCGCTTACCTGGGCTCCCTAGAGGGACAGGGCTTGGCAGGACCTGGATGAGGTCTTGATGCTTTATCTGATCTCTCTGCTGGTCTGGAGAGCCAGGCACTGGTGGAGGAGCAGAGCACGTCCTGGCTGTGCATGGCACTGCTTTTGCCTGCCTCCAGGCCAGGGCTGGCAGGAGGGATCTCTGCCCTGGGGAACGCTGTGTCCGTCCGCTCCCCCTGCCCCTGCACACTGCAGCTAAACCAGGGGGTGAGGAGGCTCGGTCCCTTTGCGCTGAAGCCCCTCCTTACTCATGTTGAATATCTATAGTAAAATTTGTGCATCTTTCCTGGATACAGGTAATGTTTGTTTTAATTTTATTTTCACTTAACATGTAAGAAATCCATTAAATTCAATGAAATCTGTAGGCTGGTGCTGTGAGGGATGTTTCAGGGAAGATGTCACTGTGATATCATAACTAGTGCAAATGGCTTTTGACTTGGTGATGGCAGCGAGACAGACCCTTAGCTGTAAATTATTCATGTAGAGGACTAATACAGCAAACATTACAGAGCTGTGCCAAAATACTACCTGGTTATTTGTTATGCTTGACTGCGATACAGACGAATGATCCTTTGTCTTAGGCAGTATTTGGTGAAACACTGATCTCCGACTAGTGCTTATCGCTGCACAAATGCAAGTACCCGTGAAATGAAATTCCACTGTGTTAATCAAATATTGTGTGTTAGAGATTAATCTCCCATGTTGAATACAAGTTTGTTTTATTTTTTGAAGGCAGTGGGTTGAACTTCGAGGGTGTGAAATGCAGTAGTAAGCCCCAGAGAGTGCAGAAATCCTGCTAACCCATGCACCCAGCCACGAGCATCCCTCGTGAAAAGCCCTGCGACTTGTCGGGTGCAAATGGTGCCCTTCCTCCTGGCTGGAAGCTGCGGAGCTTCTCCCCCTTTTTGAGAAGGGAGCCCCCCATACCCACTGCCTGGGGACCCCCATGGGTCCAAGTCCTAGCTGCTCCTGTTATCCCAGCCCTGGGACCACCCTGTGCCTCTCCTGCTGCACTGGGACCAGCCCCAGCCCCAGGCTCTCCGCTGGGCTGAGCTGTGCGTGCAGCACGCCGTGGTGCGTGTGCATTTTTCCACATTAATTCAGGTCTAGCAGCTCCCTTCAGAAATTACTCACGGGATTTGCAGCTGCTTCTAGTGGCTGCAGAGCAAAGCTGTTGGGATGTCAGCTCCCCCCAGGAAGCAGCAGGTGCCTTTGGCCTGGCAGCAGCTTTGTGGGGGTGCAAAGCCCCCAGAGATGGGTCTGGAAGGAGCAGGCTGCCACGGCAGGGGCTTGGGCATGAGCAGCTCCCAAGGAAGATGAGAACGGCGTAAGCAGGAGCTGTTCTTACACCCTAATGTATTGAGTTCAGGCTGAAACATTTAGACTGTTTAAATTATTGTTGGGCCTTTTTCTTCCATTTAGCAGTTGTATTTCTGTTTGTCTGCACCACTTAAACTGGATTCACTGCTTGCTTAATCCTATTTTTGCTGAGCAGTGATGCTGAAGTGAGGCTGGTGCAATGCACAGGGGAGCCAGACCCTGCCCTTCGTCGCTGCGGGGGGTCTGCCAGCCAGCTCCCCTTCCCGCTGCCCAGCCAGTGCTCCCATTAGCTCCCAGCCCAGCCCAGATAGCTCGCAGTGCTGGGTTTGGATTCCTGGCTGATCAATAAATAAAGGCCATAAAACACTAAAGCCTCTTGAAGAGCAGGTCATGCATGCATTTAGAATATAATTTCTCTTTCCTGAGCAATGTAACTAGGTTGCAGTGTTTGGTTTTTACCAGGTAAAGCTAAAATAAAGCAACTGGAGAACCCAGAGCAGCCAGTCCCTGTGTTAGCATCAGTGACTGATGCAAAAGAAAATGACTCCTAAAAACCAGCTCTAAATTCCTTCCTTATGTCTGGGAATTAAGTTGAGAAGAAGAGAGCTGAGGGGGGCATTTTAAACCATGAGGTGTGGAAGGACAAGGAGAGCAGAGGCTCAGGGGAGCTGGTTGCAGGGGCTGTGCCACCACCAAGCCTCCCCACCGTCCCTGGGACGTAGCCAGGCATCCCGACAGCGGGCTCCAGGGAGGTGGGGTGGGATGCTGGACGCCGTGGCAAGGGTGTAGCTGGCTCCTGCAGCCCTTCATGAGCAGGATGAGGTCCTCCTCTTCCTCCTTGCCCTGCACCACGTCCCTCCTCTGCTGTGTTCGGGTCTGTCTGTCTGTCGGGACACGAGGGTGGACGGGCCGTTGCGTTGTTCTGTGTTTCCCTGTGCCGCTGAGCTCCTCGTGTGTTAACAAGCTCCTTACTTGACCAAATTGCTTTGTTCTGTAGCTGATTTGAAGGCAAAAGGGCCCAGGAGGGTGCAGGAGGGAAGGGAGAAAGGAAATGTCTCCAGTAATTAGTATGATTAGAGCAGCTGAACGCTCTGCTTTGCCGACACAGCGCTGTTATCTCCCGAGACTTCTCCGGTACAATCGCCTGCGTGGCTCCAGTCCGAGCGCTTCCCGGCCAGGCGCAGCCCTTCCCGGTGAGGCTGGGCTGGGGCACCCCTCCAGCACAGCCCCTTCTCCTCTCCCTGGGTCCTTTCCAAGGTTACCTTATTCCTGGAATATTATTAGAAAATATTGTAATGACTTCCAAAGGGACCGAGCAGACCAGCATGCAGTTGATTTTTTCATCGTTGTATCTGCTGAACTGCTTTTTGTCTGAACCAAAGGGTGACGCTGAAGGAATGGCTGTAGTGAAGGTGGATCTCCATCGGTGCTTTTTGCTGCGCTGTCGCAATCTGCATGTGAAACTCCTGATAGCATTTTTTTCCCAGCCTACTTGTCAAATTAATGCTCTTGTGCTTATAGAGAAATAGAAAAAATAGAAGCACTCTGAGTTAATGAATGGCATTTCCAAGCAGAAACAACAGGTGAAATGATTTTCACAGTGCCAGAAGTAAATATGTAAAACCACCCCTAATGTGCCTGGTTTATTCTGAGTCTTTCAGGTACACGTGGGAAAGTATGTTTTCTTCCAATATAAAATATTTAGAAAACATTGCAAGGTGTCTGCTGGAACTCCAGCTGAAGCAGCTCCTCTGCTGCGGCAGCCAAAGGCGGTGTCTGGTATTTGCTGAAATGATTGTGTTCCCATTCATCACTGCAGCTAAGCAGTTCTGTGTGTTTTAATATTTCAGAAAGCCTTTCCATAGGTGGGCATGGCGATCCCTCAGCCAGGATCTGTCCCCACCAGCATGAGGGTCCTGCTGGGGCACTGGATTGTCACCCACCGACACCCTGGGGCGCAGGATCTGTTCCGAGGGCAGCGGATGAGGACCTGGAGCTGGGTCCAAAGGCTGCAGGAAAGCACCTTGTGCCTGGGGAACCCTGGGGAGTGGTCCAGGGAATTTCCCCCTTAACAGGCAAAATGAGCCATGCTCCACTTATCATCTTTGGGACTTTTAGCCCCTTTTATAGCTTCCCCCCCCCAATGTCTCTAAGGTGTGTAATTTGTCCAGCGCTTGCTTGCAGAGCTGTTGGCACAGCCTCGGGCGAGCGTTTCATCGGTGGGAGGGGGTGCACCAGGCGAGTGGATGTTGTTCCCAATCCCAGCAGGCGGATGCTGGTGTCAGGGGTGGGATCCTGCTCCGCTCCCCCTGTGCACCTCGTGGGGCTGGATCAGGCTCATGCACTGAGACAGCAGTCACCTGGACCATCCCAACCTCTCCAGTACCATTGCAGTTGTACTGGTTGTCCATCCCCGTTCCATCACGGTTCTAAGCCGAGGGGCTCGTGGAACGGCTGCAGTAATGGTGTGGGTGAGTTCTCACAGCTAGTGGTTATTCCAGCTCTTTGGACAGTGTGAACAATTTGGGTTATGGATGGATGACTGAAAACCTTTTTAAGTGCAAAACAGACTGCAGGATTTCTTCCCGGCCCATCTCGGGGCTTATCTCCAGTAACAAACACCCTCTTGTGAGAGAGGTGTGGTCCCCACTCTGTGTGTGTGTGGGACCAGTCTGGGTCCCTGCTCAGATTGAAGGCCAACTGGGCTGGACTGGGTGTGCATGCATGGGAGAGGTTTCTGTGATTGCTGATTTCTGATGTATGCTGGAAGCACTGCATCCAGTCACTCCAGAAATGCATTACAAGAGCTTCTGATCAAACCTAAAATGAAAAACAGAAATAAGAAAACACAAATTGTGCGTTCGGTTACTCCTCGGCTCCACCACTCAACCGGACAGAGGCAACACCAGCTCCTCTTCCAGGGATTCTCTGAAACCTCCCTCCCGCTGCTTTAACGTGATGCTGGGGAACCTGACTGTTGTATATTCCTGTCTGTCTCGGTTCCTGCGGGTGAAGGTTTCCTCTGCAACATCTGCAGGTCACGTTGGGCAAACAGACCAGTTACCCACGCGGCCGTACCTGGGTTGCTGCTACCCAGGACCTGCTCCGTTCCCAACCTACTTGGTGCTAGTTGAGGAGTAATTACTAAACCACCCTGGCAAGCCTGACATACTAACCCTGAAATTAAATCTGTATATTATTTTTTTAACTCTGAAAATGTTTTAGGGTCAGCCTGCCTTCCTCATCTGCCTTAGCTGTTGGATAGCTGTGAGATGCCGTGATTTCTAAAGAAATAAAGCATCTGAGGTAAAGGATGCAGAAGTACACCGCGATGCTCCGGCTGCAGCTGGTGTGCTCTTCTGAAGTCTCTTTCAGTCAGTGGAAATGCTCACATTATTTCCAGAGGGATTAGGATCGAGTCTTTACATGGCTGAGAGCTTACTTAAGTTTTCAGCATTTCTTCTAGGTCAAAGGACAGTTAGTCCAATTTTTCCATGTTTGATGCATTTCCACATTAACAGCGTGTAGAAAAATTCTTCCATTATTATTATTATTTTGAATATATCTGTAATGCTCTGAGATTTCCTGTGGATGTGTTTTTCATCCACAGAGGTACCAGACTCATAATCATTGAGATTTTCTGCATTTTTATGGAGAAGTTATGTGGAATTTAATAATGCTGGTACCAGTAGAGTCTCTGTAAATAACACTGAAACCCTACAGAGTTTAATAGGAACGACTAACATCTCTAAAGACTTTTTGCATCCTCCTGTAGAAATATATGGAAGAGAATATCTAATAATCTGTTAGGTTTAGTAGGAAAAAAAAGATATTTTCTTCTCTAAATGCAGGGCAGAGCTGTATATTCGTTAGCCAAAACCAGTTTAGTTTCTCCAAACTGATCCAACCCAGTGTGCTCAACTCGAAAAAATCAAATTATCCTCTAGACCCATTAGGGAAAGCCTTACAGGACTGGGTAGAAAAGCCTGTCTGTAGGATATGTCTGTATGCAGGCGCTGGTGTTTGGTACCAAGCGGTGTCACTGCCTCGGGATCTGTCGGGTGGCTCCGGCTGTGGACAGCGAGGGATGCCCCATGCCCCCGCCTCTCTTTGGGCCGTGTCCTCCTCGCTTTCCCGTAGGAGATTGATCTGTTCGGTGTGCTCCGGTGCATCCCCTCTGTCACCCCGGCACGGGTGCTGTGTTCTGTTTTCCAGCTCGAAATGTCGCTCACTCCGGATTTCACTGGGGTTTCCTCCCACGGAGCAGCTTTGCAAACGCTCCTGATGCATTTTCTGCAATTTTGAGCCTGCAGACTGCCTCCCCTCCTGCACGGTGCCCTCCTTGAAGGCAGAAGTGATGGGGCAGGCTGGGCTCTGGCTGGTTTCTGCATTTATTTTTCATGCATTGCAGAAACAGCGATAGCTGGGTGTTTCATTCATGCTAAGGCTGTGTGCTGGAGAGCTGCTGAGTGACCTACATAGAGCCCTGCCCGGCGCTGGGCGGCGAGCCGGCTGCGGCGTTCCTGGTCCCTGCCAGGCTGCTGCCGCGGCTCAGCACCCTCCTCACCCCTCCGGGCCCTCTGCTCCACGGAAGAGAAAAGCTTGTGATCTTGGAGCATTTAGGGTTGCCCAGGCATGGGTAACTTAATTGGCCTTGAAGCTGCTGCTAAAAATATTTGGAATAAACTACTGTGTTTTTAAAGCAGAATCTGGAGGGTCTCTCTCCGCATGCATTTATTTGATGCAAAAGTGTTTTGGTCTAGATGCTGAAACCGATAGACCAAACCATTCCTTGCTTAAAGTTCAGCTCACCACTTAGAGGGCAGAAAATAAACCATGCTGAGCCACAGCAGCATTAAACAGTAAGATAGGGGATTTAAGGCAAAGCCCACTGTGGCTGGGAATGTTTCTCTCGCATAAACCGCATTTATCTCTATAGAGCAGAAGGCTATTTTATGAGGTTCAGACAGGAAAAAGAAAAAATTGAAAACTTCGAGAGAGAGGGTCTTAAATAGCTCATAAAAACCAGGCATCTGCCCCTCTGGCAAGGGCTGTCTGATACTCCCAGGAACGCAGCGCCGATGCAGAGCTCCGGTGCCGTCCGTGCCCCTGGCTGGGGGCTGCACCTTCCCCCTTTGTTCTGGCAGCAGCTGCCTTGGTCATGCTCTAAATAATTAATAAACAGCAGCCCTGCAGGGCTGCTCCCTTAGCTAGCAGCTCCTCGCTTTCTGGTTTTCCTGTAGCCGCAGTGTTTACCTGGATGCAGCTGAACCGTGCTGGCAGGGAGCAGGATCCGGCGGCGCTGGGCAGCCGATGATGCTGAGCAGTGGGATGAGCTGGGGTGGGCGATGAGCTACCGCCACCCACCCGCTCCCCGCGGCACAGCTCCCAGCCAGGGACCCGCTGCCAGCACCACACAAGGGTGCTCTTCAGAAGCTGTTTATGAAAAATGAGGCTTGGTTCAGTGCTATTGAAAACACGCTGCTACAGCAAACAACATGAGTTATTTATTAGTGCCCGTTGTCAGAGCAAAATATCGCTGTGATCCTGAGCAGTGACCGAGCAGGAGCGGGCTGCAAACACCCCCGGCCAGGTGCTGCAGCCAAGCGTGCTGCAGCTGTGACATTAGTTCCCGATAACCAGGGAGGTAATTTGGGACTGCGTTTGGGGAACGCATCCTGAGGCTGGAGGAACGGTGCCTTGTGTCTGCTGGGGAAACCGCCCTACGGGGAGCCTGTTTGCTGTCCCCCCATGGGTACCTGTGGCCATTGGTGCAACACCAGAGAATCGGTGAAGGGTGTTGGATTGTTTAAAATAAGCCCAGGATAAGAAGAAAACCCTATCATGGCAATTAGGAGATTAGCAATGGCTTTAAGCAGGGAAGAAGAAAGGGATTTTTAAAGTAATTTGTTTCAATAAGCAACTTTTTCAGTTGGATCTCAGTAGAACCGTTCCTGGCTGCTCAGCTGGTCCTCTGCCGCCCGGTCCAGGTGCTCGAGCCATGGTTCATCTCCCCCCGTAATAACACCATACATCATGTCGCTGTTCGCCATCCGGAAAGCAGCTGTTCCTCGGCTCTGCCCGGGCCAGCCAGGCTCGGGGGGCAGTACCACGAACGGGGCCAAACGAGGCAGGAGAGAAATGAACTGATGGACTCCTGCTGGGTTGATAGCTCTGTGCCGCCGTCCCCGTTGCCTGTGCAGGGGATGCTCAGCCGTGCTTAACGGGGGCTTCAGCCTGGCCCAGTGGTGGTGAACCCCCTCCAGGCTGCAGACCTGCAGCAGCAAACGTTGAAGAGCTGGGTTCCTGCCCTTTGCACAGTGTCCAACACCGGCGTTGGGTTTTGCCGGCAGGCTGGGTGAGTGTTGCGGGAAAGGGGCACCCCTGGAGCCCCCTCTTTGGGGCTGTCAGACAGGCTCACCGCAGCATCTGCGGCTCTCCCAGGAGATGGCAGGAGCCAGGGACTGACCCCCGCCTCCCTGGGAGGTTGTTCAGCCGTCCTGGCTCTCCGGGGATGAGCGTGTGGCTGCGTTAACTAACCTTCAGTAACCTTGCTTTTACATTAGAGAATCCCCTCCCTCCTCCTTCAACTGAGTCATTTCAGTTGTGAGTTACAACAGCTTGCTGCCTATTCTTGCAGCTTAATTATTAATTTATAGCGTCGTAGCCCCCCATGCTGTGTGTGCGTAAAGTGAAGGGGAAGGACTAGTAAAGAAAAGAGACGAGCAGTTGGTGACCCCAAGGAAAGGGGGAACTGGACTGCAGGGTCCAGGGGGACCTGGCCGAGGAGCCCCCGGCACAGTTCATGGGAAGGGTGACTTTTGGGGACAAAGAGGCAACGGGAGGAGACTCCAAGAATAGCGAGTCACTTGATACTGAGAGTAACAGATGAGAGAGAAAAGAAACTGGAGCAACAGAGAGGCTGCAAGAGCAGAACAAAGGCGAGGTGAGAGGGGGTGAATTTGTCCATGTGATGATGGCAAGCATAATTGTCCACAAGCTGCTGACAGGATCCCAGGAGATATATTTATATATATTTGTGTGGGGGGACCTGGTGGAAAATGAAAAAGAAGAGAGTATGTGGTTAACCATACAGGTGAAAAAACCATAACTTGGGATTTTTAAAAGGAGAGCTGAGTCTGCTCCAGCTATAAGGATAGTAAAATGCAATGAAAAGACAGCAGAACTGTAGATTGATTAAAAAAAATGTCTTACTGCTTGGTTGAAACCAGCAGTGTTAGCAGAAACTCCTCATTTAAGAATTAGTTATCTCTTTGCCTGGGGATTTTTCTACTCCATGAAATAGCTTGTCAAGCCGGTGCGTGGCTGGGTGGAGATGCTGAGTGACAGACCTGCTGTCTCCGAGCACGCTGCTCTGACTCAGAAATGCCTCTTGCCTCCAAGAGTTATATCCCTGCTGGATTTGTCTGCTCCACCAGCTCTTGCGGTAAGCATCCAGCCTGTTGCTGAACGCTGCACAGTTATTTAGGTCATTTGATTTTTATGTCAAAACAACTCTGGCAGGATTTGGGAGCCTTTGTTGTAAAGCCAGTCGAGCTAGAGACCCAGAGCACAAGCTGCTGTGCTGCCCCGTAACCAACTCCAAACCGTGCTTCCCCTCCCCAGGAGCATGTGCACTTGTTTGTGTAAA
Organism: Pterocles gutturalis; assembly: GCF_000699245.1. Taxonomy (NCBI): domain Eukaryota; kingdom Metazoa; phylum Chordata; class Aves; order Pterocliformes; family Pteroclidae; genus Pterocles; species Pterocles gutturalis. The sequence continues at coordinate 23,983 of NW_010111775.1, forward strand.
AACCCTGCGAAGCGTGAGGGTGGATTTCGAGGCGGAGGCTCTGCACGGGGCTGCTGGGAGCACACGCCTCTCGCTTTCAGCTCCGGAGCATCCTGCGCTCGCCGGCGCGTCTCTCCCGCTGCCATCGCTGTGCCAGAGCTGCTCTCGGCTCCCACGTGTCACTTCATCCTCACATTTGCAAATCACTAATTGGTTTATAACGCATTTCTTGCCCATGGCTGTTGCTCAGAAGTGTGCCTGTCCTGTGCCGGGCACGGAGGAGGGCGGGCAGCCCGTGTCCCTCGGGGGTGATGGGGACATCTCCCCTCGTCCCTGCCCGCATCCCGGCTGCGGAGTGCCCGTCCCCTCCCCGCCTCGCACCCAGATAGGTGCTGGCTTCACGGTGGCAGCTCTGGCAGCTGCCAGGTCCTATGCAAACCTATTAATCCAGGTGTGATTTCAGCTTTTCTTTTTTCCGCCTCTAAAACCAGATTTTCCAGTTCCTCTCCAGAGCCTGTGACATCTCTCTGGACAAGCCATTGCCGCACTATGATGTGAAGGATGGGCTCCACTTTGCCTTCTCCCCGTGACACTGTGTCACTGTCATTGCTGGAGCTGAGGTGCAATGTTCTTTCAAGACATTAGTTTCAACAAATGAGACATTTGTGCTGTCAGGAGATCCGAGGAGTAAGCAGCTGTATTTACTCCCTAATATCAGAGCTGTCACTTTGGAAGGTTTTAGAGGCAGGGCCCCGATGAGTGACTGAGATTCCTTGTCTCTTACATTTTTCAAACCTACAGCTCCTAATTTTGTTGTACCTGCTGAAGACGCAGAAGGAAATGGGGAATCAGGCTCCTGTTACTCTCTTTTACTGTTTCCCGAGGTTTCTTTGGGCTGATGTCATTCGTGGTTGGGGCAAAGGGGAACACACAAATGATTCTCCATTAGGTTCAGAGTAATGACATGTCTTAAAATAGCTCTCAATTAGCAACTGATTGCAATTAATTGGAACAACATAGACTGACATGATGTCTTCATATCTCCAGAGCATTTTTGAGTTCGAGTTCTAATTTTCAAAAATTCAAAAATCGTGGTTCCCATATTACCATAACCATCTGTCAGCAATTTATAACGTATATCTTCAGGAAGAGGGACCAATGCACACTTTGGCTTTGCTAATTAAAAAAGGTGTCCAAAACACAGCTCAGGTTTGAATGTAAGCTGTTTTTTACATATATGTCCGTAAATGTGTGTGTGTGTGTGTCTCAAGGTCTTCCATGCTGGGTCGGAGCTGTGTGCCGTGGGGGATACAAAGCGCTGGGGTGGGCTCCTGCCCCGGCTGGGTGCTGAGGATGGTGTCACCGTGCTGGGGACGCTGCCCTGGCTTTGGGTTTAGGTGTCAGTGCTTTGTTGGCACTCATCTGGTTCTGTATTCCTTTGCTCTAGCTGCTGAGCAGTCTGCAGTGGCGCTCCTGCGGTAATTCCAGAATTAGGGCACTGGGAGGGGACGTGTGTCCTGATCATTCAGGCAGGCTTGGTTCCACCTGTGTTTTAGTTCATGCATCACTGGAATTTCTGTCTTAATGAACATCAGGTATATGTCAGTGCAAAACAACTGGGGGGTTCGATCAGGGATCTGCCTGCATTGCCCCCCTGGTTTCTGGCTGGTTGATTTAATGTCCTGCTGGGGGTTTCACGTCCTTTGCCAACAGAAAGGCGGTGCAGGTCTCTGCTCACGCCGTGGTTCACGAGGAAAGCCCTTGCTCTTTAACCCAGGCTGGCTTAATGCAATCAAATTTCACTTTCAAGATCTTGAGCGTAAATTTAAAGTAACAGAAGGTAAAAGGAAAGGTTATCTTAATATTAGATGTTCATACAGCCATAATAAATCAAATAAGATCCAGAAAAGTCATCATTTTGAGGAGGCAAGGCTGGACTTGAAGAGGGAGGAAGATGCTGGTAGTGGCAGCTATTAACCGTCTGTGCACCAGATTTGAACAAGCTGGAGGTGTTTGACAGGAGGACAGAAGCAAACACTGTTGGCAGAAGACTTCTGCGTCAGGTTTTTGTATTGATGTAATTTTCCCAGAGGAAGATGTACTTAAATGCTACAATCCTGATGGCCAAATATTGTTTCAAATCACAGTAGTTGGAAAGGGGAGTACAAAGCAAGGAAGCCAGCGGCACTGGGTTACTCCTTGAATTACTTCTTATATTGGAAATGCTGAGCGGCCAGACCTTGTCGGCTCTTCGGGCAAACCAGGACATTCATTCTGCTTCTCTTCTTCAGGCTAAACGCTTGCTAAACTGTCAATGAAAAATACAGGTGAGAATTTAGAGTGTTGCCCAGCTGTGCTCCTGCTTTAGTCTGGCCAAAGACGACTTAGTGGATGAGCTGTGAAAGGTAGAAGCAGATAAATCTGGGTTGTGTGAGCCTGTGTGGTCCCTATAGTGCTGCCGGGGGAGGATTTGCTTGAGCAGACAGTTATGGTTGGGCTGATAGAGGTTTAAAAAAAAAAGGAATGTTGTGAAGAGACCCTAATCAGAAACAATTAAAAGTTGGCAGATGACCTGAATTAGCAATGGAGACATTTGAGGTATCACCACACATCTTCATAGTAAGAGACAGAACAGAGTTTTCCTGAACGCAGAGAGAGCTCACCCACGGGTCACGCGTACCGAACCGCCGGCTCTCCTGCCAGCCTCTGCTCTCCTGCCAGCCTCTGCTCCCCATTTAACAGCCGCATGGGCTCCGTCAGAGCCTGCCCAGGAGGCTGCGCGGGCTCTCGCCCTGGGCTGAGGCTTCGCCCCGTGTTCCGCTGATGGGAGGGTGCAGAGCAGCCACCCCATCCCCGGGAAGGATGCTGATGCACCGGTGGGGCCAGGCAGCCCCCGTCACCCGCTGCTTGGGTGGGTGATGCCCGAGGCTGTCCTCCTCCCAGGACCCGTTTGCTGGTTCAGACACGTGCTGAGGAGCCCAGGCACAGGCTGTGTCTGTGGGCAAGCCAGCACAGGGGACTCCAGGCAGAGCCAAAAATACTGATGGCACAGCGAAGTGATGCCCAGAGGAATAAACCCACCTCTGGAGTAGATTTCCTCTGATAGAAGAGCTTTTGTTATGAAGTGCAAGGGGGAGTCCGTAGGACTTGGGGTACACCACAGCTTTCAGAAGTGGTCTGACAGTGTCAATGACTGTGGTTGACCCATTTCTCTCAATGGTGTTTCTTACTGTACTGCTGCTCATGCTTTGTGCTGCTTTTTCCACTCAGAATTTTAACTTCATCACATGTTACTTTGAGAAATATCCGCATATAAATGTATTTTGGCTCATTTCATAAGCCTTCTGGTATTTTAACACCAGGTCTCATCTTTTTCTCCACCATTTGGGTAACTTATTTTTATTTTAAAACAAATTTGATGCTCTTACAGAAGTTCACTTCCAGCATTGAGTGTTTTGGGAAAGATCCCAGGAGTGCTGATAACATGACCAAGTACTGGGAGGCTCCTGATAGAAGTGCACGTGCTGGCTGTGGACTGAGTGAAATCCTCTCGCACGGATCGTAGACCTCACCAGCTGGAGGGACCATGGGCAAACATTTCTGTTTTCTATGGGTTGGCAAGTTCAGAAAATTTTAATGGAAAAAACATTAAAATAGAAAATGTAAATTGGTAGAATGGACTAGGAAGGAACCAGGTATGTGGCCACGGCAGCACCCTGCTGTCCCCAGCTGCTCCCAGGAGGGTAAAAGCTGGTGTTGGTGTAATGACAGTGCCTGGCAGCAGCCAGAACCTCCGCCGGTTCCCTGCCTGCCCTTCGCTGCCATCTCTGAGCATATGGGAGAGTTCAAACCAATAACACTGCTGTTGAGCTCTTCCCTGGTTTTGTTTGCTTGCTGAAATTTTACTGAAGATACTTGGTCCTAAATGCAAATAAATCCACCGCGTATCCGTCCTGCTGCCAGCACCGATCCCAGAGCCAATTACTGGGATGGCATTTGTCACTGTTCCTAAGCTTTACCTTGGTAATTTTATTTAGACAGGGGCATTTTCTGCTGATAAATCTGGCTCGATTACCAAGTCAGAACGTATTTATTAAAACACCAATTAGACCTTGGTCTCTCATCAATCACAACACTTCTAATGCATGCATGGATGCAGAACCCGTGTGGGGCGTTGTGCACGCATGAAGGAGTGATCTAAATCAAATTGTCACTTCACCGGCACGGCCTTGTCTGCAGACCTGGGGGCGAGCTGGTTTGAGCTACCATGGGAGTAATGAGTGGTGTTTTTAAAAGCTTCAGCACTTCATTTTTTTGGTGTTGAAAGGACAATAGTTGCTTGGCAAGGTTGGAAATAAAGGTGAGCACGGAGGTGAGGGCACTGGCCCCTTGGGTGGAGGGACCCCGTGGGGTGGAGGGGAGGGGGAGCTGGCTGGGGGCTCCCCAGAGGCTGCCTGTACTGGGGGGGCTGCCCTGGTCCCACCTGCCCATGGTCCCGACTGCCTGGGCAGGGTTGGTAGTTCCTGCTCAAAGGGGGATCGGTCGCCGCAGTCAGCCCCAGCAGGAGGGATGAAGTGGGGCAGAGACTGCAAAAACCGAGAACGGACGAGAGGTCAAGGTCAGGGGGACAAGGAAGAAGAAAAGAAATGTGAAATAGAGATAAAAACCCAAAAAACAAAACCCTAAAGCAGAAGAAGCAGTAAGAAAAGGCGAAAGGACAACATAAATGGACAAGAGGGGATGAGAACAGTAGGATGGGAAAATGGCTCAGGAGTGTGATCCCAGGCTGAGAGGCTGGGACGGACCACGCAGGTAAAGGCAATGAGCTGAAAATCTCTGTCTGCCTCCAGAGGTGTGTGGTGCCTGAGCTCTGCGCCCTGCCTGCAGCCACGGTCGGGCCATTGCTGGGGTGGTGCTGGCAGCCAGAGGTGTCTTCTCAGCAAGAAAACTCACCCATGCCCTTTGGTTCCTGGTTCATTGCTGCCTCTATATCTGTGGCAACAAACCTGCCATTCGTTATTTTGTAAGACAGGCTCAAGCACCCCTCTGCCCTGGAAAAAAAAATGCTGTGAAAACCCCACACCCTAAAAAACCCAAAACCGAAAAAAACCCCAAACCTCAGGAAAAAAGGGCTGTGCAAACAGTAGAAGCTGATAAAAGGAAGATGATTCTGAGAACAATGAGCTCTCCTGCCTGTAAGGTCGGAGCTGCGGGAGAAAGCAGTCTCCATCCCATTGCGTGTTCTCACACATCATGTACTTTCATTCTGAATTCAGTAGGGAAAAAAAAATCAAATTTTTGAAATTTTGTGTAGAGTAGTAATTTGTGACATTCATTCTGAAATATCACAACATTGCATTTTGGTAAGTCTGAAGCGTTATAACAGAAAATCGACTGTATGCAGTGTGCTATTGAAGTGGCTGGTGTAATATGGATGTCACAGCGAAAGGAGGGGTTGGAGGGATCTGTCTGAGCACTTCCCGAGTGCAGATGTCATCAAAATCACTGGGCTCTGATAGAATATTTCCATTTAGAGACAACAGCATTTATCAGTGAAAAATGGCCTGGAAGGGTCCAGCGCTTTCTCCTGGGATGTGTCGGAGGTTTCGCACGTCTGTTCGCGCTCCCTCTGCCTTTCCAGGGGGGCTGGGAGGGCCGGGGCTGGCGATTCTTCCCAGGGCAGCAGCTGGATCCTTTCTGAGAGGAATTCACTCTGGGGGTGATCACCTGGGACAGGCAGAGGCTGAAAGTGGTGCCAGTGCCAGAAGCAGAGGCAGCACCGTGGTACAACACCCCTTGGTGGGAAGTTACTGATGGATAGCATTTAAATTGGAATAGGAGTAAATTCTCTGTTAGCCTTCTTCTGGGTGAATTAATGCAAAACCGCCTTCTCTGAAAGTTCCTGCAGCGGGGCAGGTGTCCCAGCCTGCTGCAGCCGCAGTGCTGCTGCCTGCAAACCCCCTGCAATCGGAGCATTTTCTTTTGGAGCATTTTCTTTTCTATCGTTTTATTTTCTATTGTAACTTCTCTCTCCTGGCGGTTTTTCTGCACGGCAGCATCCCTCTTTGCGGGGGTTTCCTGCTCCCTGCTTGCAGCGTGTTTGTTGTGAAAGAGGGAGAGAAGAGAAGAACTGGATGGCTGATGGTTTGTGTGTCAATTATACATCAGAGGCTTTGCTGCTGCTTCAGAACCTTCTAATAATAATAATTATCGTTAAGGCACTGGGAGAGAAATGTGCTGAGATGAGGGTGAAAAGCAGGAGAGCCAGGCCAGAATTAATTAGCCCCTTTTATCCAAGAATCTCAAAGCATTTAGACATTAATTAATGACGCCCGCAGTTAAATCAGTGTGATATTCAGTTTGCCACCGGGCTGGCGGCTGGTCTCGGCGCTCAGCACCCATCCTGCTCGGCTGTGGGTCCTGTGGGGGTTGAAATATTTCTTTTTTTTCCTGTCATCTCTGTCCGGCATCCTGACAGCACCAAATCCGGGCTGAATGAATGTTTTTCCCTAAATCCTGAGCTCTTTCGCATCCCTCTTTACCGGGTGGCCGGCCGTGCAGTGCCGTCCCGGCTCCCTTGCTGACACACGTCGGCTCCTTCGTACCCGTGCCCAGCGTGGGACTGAGCATTGCCCTGCTGGTGGTACCGCAGCTCCGAAACCTGCTGCCCGTCGCCCCGATTCCCACGGGGCTGTTTCCTGGCTCATGGCAGTGCTGAGGTTTGATTTCTAACGGGTGCGTTGCAGCCATGCACAGAATTGTCCGTAATTCCCGAACTGCTCCACGTCTCCGTCAGGCTGACCCCTCCTTCTCCCTCACTGCGATGTCTGCTAACTGATGTAACGCAGGGGGTATGTTAGTTCCTTAAATGATGAAATTAGATCCTGTATGGTGTGCCTAGAATCTCCAGATTCAAGATGCAGGATGAGTGCGTCCCTCCGGGGGTCCGTGGGGCTGGGGAGCTCAGGGACTGACAGCCGGCTGTAGGTTTAGGCTGGTGAAGGCGTTTCGGCAGGTCTGCCTCTGGCACAGCCCGGCATCCCCAGGGGTGACAGGAGCTGCTGGGCAAAGCGTGGGAGGACAGAGGGTGTCACAGCCTGTGCCCGACGGAGTCAAACCCGGGCAAAGGGAGGGAATTGAGCAGCTCTGCCCGTGCTTTTTGTTGTGCACCTGCAACAAAGTGGAGCTCGGCTTGCTTGACTGGAGATCAGATAATTTCACAGGACTGCTTTAACTAACGGAGCCAGCTTCCTAGCGTGGTAATTACTTTGATCCTGGTTGGCACAGATGTATTTTTCATGTATTATTGCTTAATACTGGAACCTTTCTTTTTTTCCTTCTGCTGCTATCTGAGGATAGCCTAATGAATTTTTTTTCCCCTCTACTTCATTAAATGCTAAAGAGCAATTCAATTTTCTCCATAGCTTTCCCTCTCTCTTTAGATTTTCTTAATGGTCCGCTCTGGCTAACCTGATGTGTTGTTCTTGTAATGATTATATCAAGGTCTTCAGAGCATAAAACTTAAGCTCAGGTCTCCCCATTTTGTAGCTAAAAGTAAAAGCACGCTCGCCTGGCGATGCCACTGCCTGCACACCCGTGGGGCTGGGCTGGGGGGCTGGAGGCTGGCCGGGGGGCTTTTTCACTGTGCATATGGACTTCCCCACCCCTGAAAGGTGTCCAAAATGGATTTCAGAAAGAAATCTGTTCACCTTTGCCCCTTCTTTTTCTGCCAAGTGGGGCAGCTGTTCGGGTTGCAGAGGCGCTGGTTCAGCTCTGCCAGCTGCTGCAGCAGCTGCTCGGCCGGGCTCTTGCCCGTCGCCGGGGTGTTCGGAGATCTCGGAGGTCTCTGCCTGCACCCACTGCTTCCAGCCCTGGGATCTCTCCTGGTTTTTGCTGTTCTGCCTCATGGATGATGAATTTCTGCATCCCAGCTCGCCCATGGTATGCCCATCGTTGCTGAATATTCATTAAATGGAATTAACATCTATTAGGTCTTAATTAACTTATAAAAGGCTTGTTTTGTGATAACGAAGTATATGCTGTAGATGTGCCTGATGGCAGCTGGTGGGTCCCCTGATGTTCGGTGCCTGGGCTGTTTGGGCACTAGAGGCACGTGTTGGGGTTTTGCTGCCTGGCTGGGTGAGCACAGCCCTTCGGGTTTCCTGGGCTGTCCCGCTGCTACGGGCTGCGGATGGGCTTTAGCTGAACGTCCCCATGGATTTGCCTGGAGACTGTTGGGGAGGCACCAAAGCTGCCATGCTCCGAGCCAGCGGTGGGACATGGGAGGAGGCTGTGTGGCATGCTGATGGGAACTGACCTGAGCTGTAACCTTTTCCCTTTCAATTTATTTCTCACCGTTTTGCAGACTCCGTTTGGCTCTGCCGGGGGTGGGGAGGCGGCAGAGGCAGCGGGAGCCCATCACCCTGCTGTCGGAGCAGGCGAGGGTCCCCAGCACTGCGCCGGGAGCTGGCCCCACTGTCCTCTGGGGCTGTGATGGGGGGAGCCCGTGTCCAGGGGAGGGAAAACACCCCCCGACAGAGCTGGTGGCAGCCCTGGTGCTCGTGGATGGTATTCCCTCCGTTAGGATTCACTGTTGTCCTTAAATGCACACAAGCAGGAGGGGGCAGATGTTTGACTTTACGGGTGAGAAGAGGAAATACAGGCAAGGGCAGAGCAAACGCTAAAAAAGAGAGAGGAGCTGCCGCACCCTGTGATGGGGATGTGCTCCCTCCCAGCATCGCTGTGTTGCCGCAGGGCTGGCCAGAAACCCCTCACCAGTTCCTTCCCCCGATGGATTTTTGCCATTCGAGCGCTGGCGGTTCCTGCTGGAGGTGGCTGTGTTCAGGGAGGGCGGGGGCTCCGGAGCAGCCCCTCGCAGGAGCTGCAGGTCTGTACCGCTCAGGGATGTGTTTTTCAGCAGCACGTGGGATCTGGGTTTTACAAAGGCTCAGTGTGTAATGCCTTTGTCAAAGACGAGCAAATTATAAAAAATTTCAATTGAGCCACTATTGACTTTTTTCAGGCAAGATACAGAACAGGTCTTGAAGCAAGTCTATAAATTAAATCTAGCCACACAGCTCCCAGACTGAAAGACTCCTTCATCATTGACAAGGAAGAGGAAGGAAGAGATGAGGAGGGGCTTCCTGACTTTTGTTTTTCCACCGGCTTCTGTAAATTATATGTATTGTGTTCATGGCTGCAAAACAGCTGGAGC
>NW_010111776.1:0-497 GCF_000699245.1 Pterocles gutturalis
CGCACGGTCCTGAGGGGCAGCCTGCCAGCCTACACCCGCCTTCTGCTGGTGTCGGCACCGCTGGTGCCTGGCTCCTGTTTAAGTCCCGGGGCTTAAAATACCCCCGGCAGCCTGGCACGGCGCCAGGCGGGATTTCGGGGCTGCGAGGCATCAGCGCAGAATGTTCCCAGCAGCTGCACAGCCCTGGCTGCTCTGCGTCTTGGTGGCACAGCACTGTCCCCAGCAGCCACAGGCCCTCCGCGCGTGAACCCCCTGCACCGGGGGAGCCCCTGTGGGTGTGAACGGGGCACTGGGCAGGTACCAGTGCATGGGTGCTGGTGGCCTTCTGCTGTGGGGACATCACCCCCTGACACTGCCTTCTGGGGTTGGCCATTGGGAGTGACATCTGGACTGGAACACGGGCTGGCTATCAGCAGTGACGTTGGGACTTGGACACTGGGGTTGGCCATCGGCAGTGGCGTTGGGACTGGAACGCTGGGGTTGGCCATTGGCAGTGG
>NW_010111777.1:0-1923 GCF_000699245.1 Pterocles gutturalis
TTTAGGTTGCCCAGAGCAAACGCACCTGGTCCCAGAAGGCTGAAAACTCGGGTTAAAAAGTTTTGCTCAGAGACAACTAATAACCGCTGGAGCAAAAGTCGCCTTGTAAACAAGTTCAATGATACGACTTTTTAGATCTCGCTGCAGATTAAAAAAAAAAAAAAAAAAAAAAAAAGAGAGACACCGTGCTGGCAGCACCCTGCCCCATCTTTCAGATGGCGAGTGCTGGCCTGTCCCAGCCGGGCGCGATTCGTAAGCATCCTTTCTGCAACCGACCCGTTTGCTTTCTCGAAGCCACCTTTAATATCGCGATTGGGAAGAAACTATGCAGGGTTCGCCAGCGACTGTGCGGCCTGCTATTATTCTGCTCCCTCCTCAAAAATGCTCCCCCCGAAATCGCTTTTTTTTCTTCCTTTCTAAAACCTTTATCTTGCAGATTTACTGAGCTGCTCCGGAAAGTAAAACATGTATTGTCTGAACGGTTCGGTTGGCGATTAAAAGTGCATTTCAGATTCCATTAAGTGCACGTAATTTATGAGATCACGTTTTCTGCGCCCGAGAATACAAAATACACCAACACGTTTCAGTACAGGGTAAAACTAAGCACGAGGAAGTCGCTCAGAACAAAGTCGGTATCCAATGTAGAAAGACATTAAGAAGGGGGGAAAAATCCCCACCAAACTCAGAGTCAACTTTCCTCTCGCTCGTTAAGACAGATGCACAGTGATTAAGACTGTGCTAGAATCCACACAGTTTAATTAATACACAACAGAGTTTCATGGAAACTTTCAAAACAAACTCCACATCTGAAATGAAATTAAACGAATCTGCATTTTGCTTGGGCATTTGCTTATGGATTGGTGGTCTGGGGTATCGTTGGTCTGGTCAACAGTCTTCCTTAAACAGACATTTCACGGAGGGGGGATTAGAGGACAATAAAGAATTTTAAGAAACCTTTTGACAAAAGAGGTGTTTGCAGCATTGGAAGAAAGTGCACATGCTGAAGTTCCAGTGTTTTAACAGGAAATCCATCTGCTCTGAATGTTAGTAATGAATCTGACGAGTTAATACAGTTCATCTACTTATTTTCACCCCGTGAATTTCCTCTGTTGCGTAGTTATCGACAGGTACAGGATCAAAAGACAGGCAGAACCAATTTCTAAAATCACAAACCTCTAGTCGATACAGATGTTTAATAACAGGGGTGTCGTGTCTCACACTCTGCCCCCCCCCCCAAAAAAAAACCCCTCTATAATTGGCAACAGCAGCATTAAACATTTTCTAACCAACAAGTGCTAAATGAATTCTGACACTCAGGCAGATGACCTTTCTAGTCTAGAAAACCAGCTTTTCTTATTAAATTACCATGTCGTGCTTTTCCGCAGGGGTGAAAACCAAAACCGGCGACGCGTTAACGAGGTCTGAAAGGAAAATGATACTCCTAGATAAGAGGAAGGAAAACTTTGTCCTAGCCCGTCTGACGAAAACTGCAACTTTTCCCCTGCCCAGCTCGGAGGAGTGATTGGTTTATGGGTATTCAGCGAAGCCCGGGCTCTCTAGGCAGGAACGGAGCGACACAAGCAAGGCGAGAAAGGACCAGCTTTACAGCAAGTGGCTTTGAACCATTTCTGAAACAATATTCCTAAGCAACCCTCTGAGAGAACTGTACCCCCACAGCCCCCCCTTCCCGGTGAAGTGTGTCTTCCAGGGAAGGACCTGGGTCTCAGACAAGAAAAGCTGTTACTGAAGAGTAACGCACCGCCTGCCTCCCGAAAGCACTGAGAGCAACCAGAGAGCAGATCGAGGGACGGGAGGGCAGGGCCGAGGATGCTCCTTACGGAGGGAGCGGTGCAGGCACCGACAGCGGGTCCCCAACTTGGGGCGTCCGCGGGCAGGCCCGATGCGGGGAGAGGCGGAGGTAAG
>NW_010111778.1:0-20877 GCF_000699245.1 Pterocles gutturalis
GGGTGCGGCGCTGAGATCCTCCCCAGTAATCTCGCTTAATCTTTATTATTATCACGGTGCTGCAGTGAGGTCTCCTGGAGCTTTTGCTGAGGGAACATTAATTTCTCCGGTTGTCAATAGCTATGAATAATTCAAGGCGTTGTCGCAGACGCTGAGGTGCCCGCGATAAGGGTATCGAGAGATCAGAGGAGGCTCAAACTTTTTGAAAGCAAATGGGAAACTGTTAAACTAGATCGCTGATGCGTCGTCTGGCCATATCAGCTGGCCTTCACGTAGCAGTTTTCATCCAGAAAAGTCCTGAAATCCTTCATACACCCTCTGCTTTCCCGAAACACAGCTGCAGGATGTGCAGAGCCGGCAGTGGGGATCTTTTATCTCTGCAAAATGTCAAGCTCTCCTTATGTGGAGCTGCCATGAGGCAGAAGGAAGCAGGCGGCACGATGTTTGGTGGAAGCCTTTCATTGCAGATGCAGGGCACGAAGGGACATCAGGAGGACTAGTGCTCTAAGCCAGTCCCCTGCTCAAGGCAGGGTCAGCTAAGACAAAAGAGCAGTCTGTCCAGGGCTTCAGCCACTCAGGTCTTGAAGTCCTGCAAGAGTGGAGAATGAACAGCCCACGGGCAACTTGCTGCGCTGCTTGGCTGGCTTCACAGTGAAAAAGCATCACTGATACACAGTCTTGTTTCAGCCTATGACAGTCGCCTCCTGTCCGCCCACCCTTCACCACTGAGAAGAGCCTGGGTCCATCTTCTCAATGATCTCCTCATAGGTATCAGAAGGCTACTGTCTTCACTAGCTGCATAGCCAGCAGGTCCCATGAAGCCCTCTTTTCCCCAGGCTGAACAAGCTCCATTCCCTCAGCCTCTCTTCAAGGGGCAACAGCTTGAATCCCCAACCATTTTCATCCCCTTTGCAGAACTCACTCCAGTTTATCCATGTCATTCCTGCACTGGGGGTCCCAAAAATGGATGCACTTGAGGTCTAACAAGTGTTGAGCAGAGGGGGATTGTTACTCCCTCAGCCTGCTGCCACTACAGCCCAGGGTATTGTTGGCCTTCCTTGCAGACACAGCATGCTGCTAGCTTATGTCTACCAGGCCCCCCAAGTCCACAGAGCTACTCCCCCACCACTCTGCTTGTGTTGTTGCACAGGGTTTTTCCTTCCCAGGTGCAAGACTTCAACATTTGTCCCTGCTGAATTTTGTAAGGTTTCTGCTGGCCCATTCCTGCACCCTGTGCAGATCCAACTGGATGACAGCCCTTGAGCGTATCAACTGGTCCTCCAGTTTGGTGTCACCTGCAAACTTGAGGAGCAAGCAATGCATCACCTCCTCCAGGTCCCTGATAAAGATGTTAAATAGGACAGGTTCCAGGGCAGACCACTGAGCTACTCCACTTGTTGCTCGCAGAGACATTAAATACTACCGTCTGAGCTTGATCATCCAACCAATTTTTACCTGTCTAGTTGTCCACTCATCCAAACTGTGGTATCTTGCCTTGGATACAAGAATACTGTGAGAGACGGTGTTAAAAGCCTTGCTAAAGCTAGGCTTCTGTCCTTCCATCCACAAATCTAGACATTTTATCATAAAAGGTGATCACGTTGGTCAGGCAGCTGGTAAACTCATGATGACTCTTTCCAATCATTTTCTTTTCCCAGCTTTCACTGTGAATCTTGGGAAGGAGCATGATCCAAAGCATAGGGCATAGCGATGTTCCTATCTGGGCACCAACAACTTGCAAACCTTTTTATAGTGTTTTTACTTTCTCATTTCAACACCCAGAAAATACTGAGCAGGTCAAAGAGCAGTTTACCACTAATGCCGATGTTAGTTCCTCCTGGAGCTTTCTGTTGCCGTTGTTGGCCACCGCATAACCAGCTAAGGACGAAATATTACTGTCTATTACTGAAGGGAAACAATTTACTCCACATCACACAACGCATCTGTTGTCAAGGCAGAAGCAGAACTCAGGAGGTACTCCCTTCTCGTCACATATTTGTCCGCAAACTCATCACATGACAACTATTGACAAGAACATACCATATTGCCATTCAAACCCAGTGAGACAAATAAACACTTCTTCCATCCAGTGACCTCAGCCTGAGGTTTTGTTACATTATAAATACACCTGTCTAATTTACAAACAAAAAAGCAACACAATGGTGAAGTGAATTATCTGGATTGCAACATGCACTTGGCTCTGATAATAAGCACTTAACAGAGAACACAAGCTCACTGGGGAAATTTGAAAAAAAAAAAAAGCGAGAACTGAAAAAAGCAGGTACATGAACTGAAAACAGCAAAGCTGGCAAAAATATTTTTGTTGGAAACTGAAAATAAAAATTTCTTATTTGGTGTTTTTATGGGAAATTTCTAAGTGTGGGGTTTTTTGTTTTGATTTTTAAAAATACTACATTTCAACTGAAATGTAGTTGTAGAACTTTAATTCATGTTTTGAGACTTTCTATGCAATTTTTAAATTGAAACTGCAAAAAGCACTGGAGAGTGTCTTTCTCCTCTTTCTCCCTTCCTGAGTCATCCTTGCTCCCTCTAAGGAATCTCTGGCGTGTCTGTGCCAGAAATCTTCTTAAGGGCACAAAACAGAGAACAGGGTTTTCATGTCTGCTTGGAAGTAGACTAGAAGGAATGCCACCATAACATGGGGGAACCATGCATAGAAGGTGAAAAAAGGATAACATGGGTTTCCATCCCATCATCAGCTCTGGTTTCTGTATTTGCTTTTTCTTTGTCTTGTACTGAGTGTGAGAAAAAAGCAAGCTGCAGCAGGAAGGCAAGAATGCTTTTGTGAAACATCTGTGCGACCATTCCTGTATTGCATGTTGTCTCCAGGAGAGAAAGAAGGTGCTAGTCATGCTGTGCTTATGCACAGTTCTACCAAATTAATTTGAAATGTACACACGCACATAATGGCTAACATATGACAAGGCTATTGCTCATTTCCATATAATAAACAGGCTAAATCAGTTGCTCAGTTTTGTTGCTATACCCAGCCAAGTCAGGGTTTTCTGGTGGGGTTGTTTTTAGTTCTCATCTTCTTTGTCCCCCCATCTCTACATACAAATTGCTCTTTATGTTGCTTTGATCCAACAGAAAAGAAAGACAATTATTATTATCAACAGAAAAAACAAGTCAGTTAGTTATTAACATTTATAACACTTGTTTTATCAAATTACTGCTTATCAGATCAGAGCGCGGCATGGCGTTCCAAGGTGTTAAACAAAGGTGCAGTGAATGCCAACAGGGAGGTGAGCTCGAACAAATTAAAGGGATATCTAAAGGAGCACGACAGGCACATTCTTCAGCTACTTGTCTAAGAACATACCTACAGTCCCCTTGTGTACGCACCATGCTTGCACTGAAGTGGCACAATCCAGCATGGTGGGTGGGATGCTTCACTTCTAAATTATCTCAGCCCATATTCTGTCGCAGTTCCCCATGCTTAAACCCAGAGTGGCTTGGATTTGGTGGAGTTACACTAGTACAAATCAGGCTGGTATTTGGCTCTTTAGTTCTTTACTTATTTACTGGATTGTACAAAGGGATGTTTCTATTTTTGTTAGAACTTCTCAGCAAGCATATTTGCCACAAGTAGAAAACTATTATTATGTTTAAGCAGTGCTATCACAAAACCCAGCACATTTAGGAGCTGTCATGGGTCACTGCCTAATCCATGAACACTATTGTTCTCTAAACCTGAGCAACAAATTGACAATATTAATGTTATAAGCCAGTATCTTTGTCTGATTATCAAGGTTAACATTTCAGGATACTACAGAAGGTGCATCTCTCAGGCACAGAAAATAAGGAAGAGCTTGGCTGCAAGTAATTATTGCTGTGTGGAAAACAGCACCTGGAGCTACTGGCTTCCCTGAGCGTTGGACCCAGGTCTGCTGACAGGCTGGATGACTGAATCATACTACTAGTCAGCATGACTTCACAGTCTGTTATCTGGATAAAACACAGGAAAACACCTGTGGCTACACTTGTAGGAGGCATTTTGTTATTGCAGGATCTGCTATCTGTTTCTAAATCTAATAGCTTGTTTCCTAACTGTGCATTTATTTGAAGGAATTTGTTTTATTGTACTTATCAATGTGGTGAGTGCCAAGAGCAATGTTAGGTTGGTCCAGGAAGTATAGGGTACTGCAGTCTTCAGTGTGCATTAGGTCTTTTTCTCAGAATATTCAGAGCCCACCAAAGTCTCAACATTTTAAAATAGACCCTCACCCACTTCATGATGATATGCTTGAATGCTGATAACACAAAAAAATTGTTGGCAAACTTTAGCTGGAACCTGTTCCCTTACTCTGTCCAAGGAAGTGGAAGGAGGACCCCAAAGTTGACAGACCACTGTGCAGGCTAAGAAGAAACACAGCATGCCCAAAGAACGGGAACTCTGAATGCAATCACTATGTAACTCAAATGACGGGATGTTTCAAATACAGCTGACAGACTACTTTAAAGTTCAGTTTAAGAGGATGTCTATAAACCATGAAAGGACTTGCAGAGGTGTACACAGAACACCTGTGGTATCATCTGAAGGGGACATGTAGATGACAAAATGTCCTTACATGGCATTCCAAGAGATGTTGTATGATGTGCATGCGTCCATGGGACCTGATGGGATGCACAGACAAGTACCGAGGGACTTGACTGGTGTCACTGCAAGGCCACTCCTAATTATCTTTGGAAGGTCTTGGTGATTCTGCAAGGTTCCTGAGCACTGGAAGAAAACATAATTCATCCTGTCTTCAGGAAGGGCAAGAAAGAGGATCCAAGGAGCTAGAACCAATCAGCCTCACCTTGAATGTGATGGAGAAAATAATCCTGGAAATAATTTCCAAATATTTTAAGACAGTTCTTGACGGTAGTCAGGATGGATTACAAAGAGGAAACAATATCTGACCAACCTGCCATGACTTTCTCAGTGGATGAAGGGAGAGCAATGGACATGGCTCCAGAGAACCAGTGCTAAGTGATGTGCTTGAGCAGGGCAGGGGTTGGACAAGATGATCTCCAAAGGTCCCTTCCAGCTTCAACCATTCTGATTCTGTGAAATGAATCTGTGGCACTGTTAAGGACTACAGTTTGTGTGTGTGCTTGTCACATACACCAAATAAGCAATAAAATGCATGATAGGAGATAAACGATACAATGTATTAGGAACATCTATAAATTGGAGCTGTATTTTGTATTCTGTGGCCCAGGCAGCTGGAAAGGTGGACCTCTGCATACACCACTTAATTACCAGCAGAGAGAACGATGCTTTCTGTTTGCTCTGTGTCTGAGTAACGGAATGTGAGCAATGGCTTTTGAATCAGGTCTGTGATAAAAAGTGAGTGCTTTGGAATTCTGAGCTTCTGA
This sequence comes from Pterocles gutturalis, assembly GCF_000699245.1. Taxonomy (NCBI): domain Eukaryota; kingdom Metazoa; phylum Chordata; class Aves; order Pterocliformes; family Pteroclidae; genus Pterocles; species Pterocles gutturalis. Next base: position 5,386 of record NW_010111778.1, read on the forward strand.
AGAAAGTGAGTCCCAGGGCATTCTACATTAATTCTAACTATTCAATAAACAGCCTTCAAGAGAGGCAGATCCTGGGGAAAAAAAAACCAAAAACAAAACCAAATAAAACCCCCAACAAACACAAAAAATCAGGAATCACACTCTAATAAAAATACTATCTGTGTTCCTATCCCTAACTTTTTTCAAGTTGTTTTCCTTTTGTTACATCTTCCCCCTCTGAGGACAAACTGGCAGCAGAGGGTGACTTAGAAAAAACATATACGAAGAAATCTGCTGAGAACAATTGAAATCAGGCCCACAGTAATCAAATCCATTGCACCATGCTGGCTGCTCTCTGTGCAAAGTCATTTTGTTCCGCAACTCAGCAAAATGGAAATCTCTGCTCCAGCTAATGGCAGGCCACCCATTCTGTCTTGTTACTAACTGCTTAGGCTTACTAAAACCAAGAACTCACAGCCACATGTCAAGTGTACGTGTGAACACAGAATATTTGCAGACCATTTATAACAAGGTGTCTTGAAGGGGACTGTTTTTCTACATTCAGATTTACCCATTTATCATCTTCAAGAACCCTGCTCCAGTAAAGCACTAGCCATTCTGCTAACAGCCATGATGCAGCACTCTCGAGACTAGACAGACCTATTTTCAGAGCATTATACATACCTGCTGATGAGAACTGGGAGAAATAAGAAGCCAATTAAAATGCAATAGATGCAATGCTAGGAATACGACAATCATACTTCAAAAATCTATTTGCTTTTGGTTTTATGACTGCATGTTAAGTCCATGATGTTTTAATGCACACTAGAATGCTGTGAATGACAAGTGGCAAAAATTGCTTTGAAACAATTCTTTGCGGTGTCACTATAAGGAAGACATTGTATTAACAGTTTATTTCAATAATACAAACTTCTGAGAGACTGGAAATTAAGTATTCCAAATGAACTTTAAATATAGCAGAAGTGGTTTTGGGCTTAATGGACAAAGCCTGTTCCCACTAAATGTACCCTTGTACTGCCAAGAGGGCTTTGAAATAAAATAAAATCTAGAAGTGGCAAGTTTGAGGCTATTAGTGTCAGAGTTAGACCAGCCAAGCAATTCTAAACTAAGGTGATCTTGATATTAAAGAAATCTGTTTGCACAAACTTTTATGTTCCACTTCACTCTGGAAACCGAAGTTGTTCCCTTGAGAAGGTACCGGGCTTCTGAGGTGTTTGCTGAAGCATGAGAAATACTACAGATGACTGTTTGAATCATTTCCAGATAACAAAGTATCTTTATTTAAAATCTGATCTTGATTAATGCTCAAAGTGCAGAATTAAAAGAAAATTAAATTCAAAGAACTTTATAAAAGCTTCTTGTAAAATAACAGTAGTCCTCAGAAAAATAAGACATCTCAGAGTTAACAACTACAGATTAGCAAGTCCATAATTCTAGACTGAATCAGAACAAGAACTGTTTCTTCCAGTGTTTACTTCTTAGGCAAAACCTAGAAGGTATCACTTTTCATTATGAGGTAAGAAAACTTTGCTAAAAAAGATTTTCATTTAAACTAATAAGGAGGACACAGAAAACAAACAGCAAATGGGAAGCAGTTTTTCACCTTTGAATGTCTGTGACAAATCATGACAGGTCAATGAAATTACTGTCTCCACTTCTGAATGGTCTCTTTGTCCAAGTGACTGTTTGCAATAAACCGACCATAACCTTCACTTGGTGTCATGTGTGGCACCCCTTATGCGTGCTTTGGATGCCTTAGGGCGTGCAAGTGCCAGTGGACATCTGGAAAACCGAATAAAGCTTCTGGTCTAGGCTGGTCAGATACCAGCTTTTGAGGCCCCAGTGACTGTACTGACAAGACCTCCACTGTCTACAGTGGAGTTTATACAGCTACCCATGTCACAGGCACATAAATATAGGTGTTGGTCTCAAACTTACCTCTCTCAGAGACATAAAAAGAAGCCATGCTAGGTAACCTGTTTTGTCTCTCCACTTACAATTGGCAGATAAATCAGGCAAAAGGAACAGACCACCTTTAAGTGCAGCAGAAGATACAACAGGTTCCCAAACTCTAAAATGGTGTATTTTTGTTACGGTGTTAATAAAACTAACTCTTTAGATAGCGGGACTTGTTGATGGGACAGTCTGAGGAACCTTTTCTGCCTGTTGTGTAAACACAAAGAGCCTACACTTCTGCACCGGTTGGTCTCCTTTGACAGTACTGTGTTCCATTTAAATCTCTCTGCTGCTCATTCTTTGATGCACTTTGTCTATGATTCCCCAATTCATAGCACTATGTAACCTCAGTCACTGCGTAGCTTAGGAATTGGTAAATATATATATCTACTAGGGGAACTAAAGCCTAACTCCTCCCCATCCTAGACCAATGTCTTCCAGTGCCACACTCCATGAATATTGAATTGTTTTTTGCACAGTGAGACAGATTCAGCCAGAGGAATGAAGCATGTCCCTACCTTGCCTTATAGCCTTGAGATTCCTACAGTCTTCTGGGCAGTGGTATATCAATCTGAACTCTCTTAGATTGTGGAAAGAATGCATCTCTCAACCATGTAAAGTGTTTTTCACACTGAACTATTTTTCAATGTCTTATTGAAAAGGACCTAAAAAGCCCTCACCACTGCAGGTGAGTACTTATTCCAAAGAATAAGGCCCACATGCTCTGAACAGGAAGGGCTGAAGCCTTCTCACCTTGAGGTTTCCCTATGAGTGGGCTTGAGGTGAGCGTCTGCAGAGGGTATTGGATGTTTGGATTGCTGTCTGCTGCATTAAAAGCACAAAGCTGTACGAGGAAATTGTGCTGCCATAGGGCCCATAGCCACTAGGTAGTAGGCATGATGATTCAGCTCATTACAGTTCACTTATTCTCAGTTACACTGACAGAGACTCCAACGTGCGACTGCACATTTTTGTCTCAGAAGCAGCAACTGCCTCCTAGTCTTAATAAGAAGCTGCAATTATTTCTCTGCTGAATTTGGAAGTGTTCTAACCAAAACTGTCCACATTTCTTCAGGGAAGGACAGGACCATTAACTTAACACTGCAGGGTTAGTACCCAACATTTCTGTAGATCTGCCTGCCATGTCATCTTTAGTAGCAGGTCTTGAAAACTGTGAAAGCAGAAATTATATATATTTTACCCTAAAGCTGAAATTAATCCTGAAGCACAACTTGCACATGGAGTGACATCCTTGGGCATAAGACATGTTGGAACATAAAATACCATGCTAAGTGTTGATAGTGTTCTAAGTTCGTTGACATATGTGCACTGAAAAATAGAACAAAAATTATTTTGCATATGGCTATACTATTAACACCTAAAATGTTAACAGCATGACTGCCAAGGACATCAGGGTACTAATATGCTCTGATTTCCCTAATCAGCTCATAACCATCTTTTTTTCTGCAATATGCTCCTGTAACCTCTTCTCCCCTTCCTCTTAGTGATTCAGTTACCTGTGTTCAAGGTCAGCTCTGATACAGCACAGCTGCATAACCTGGCACAGCTCAGCTGCTCTGCTGTTTGCTGTCTGCAATGTGGAGTGGGACCTCAGATGGCCAAACCAATGAAGCCGTCACAGAACCAGCTGACACACTGAGAGGCACCTGAGGGACAGCAGGGGCATCAACACTTTCACTGGTGCTCTTATCTCGGTCTATCACTACACCCACTTCTATCCCTATTTTTGCCAAACTCCACTAAAACCCATTCAGTGAGGAGGGTGGAGTAATGTAAAAATCTTTAGTTCTGTACAGAAGTAACTACTTAAGATCCCCCCTTTCCACTGGAGCTCCAAGATCTTCTTGACTTTACCTGCCATTAGTCCTTCTGGACTCACAGTGAATTCAGACAGTGGTAAACTTACATATTTTTGAGTCTTCAAGAAAGATAGTGTCAGAGGCTTCTGATGACTTGTATTTTAATTGCTCAACAAAAATTTGTATTTACTAAGCAGAAAATTATTTCTACTCATAATTATTATACTAGTTCTTTCAAAATTATTACAAAAATAGTTATAAAAATGTATTTTAAGGATCTGCTAGTGTCACTTCAAAAAAACTCACACAATATCAGTTAAGTGGTTTTATTCTCAAAATCAGCAACATAAAATATTTTAACACTACTTCTGTTTAAATATTGGTGACAGGTTATGCATTTCCTTAAATAAAGTGCTGTTTTTACAAATAGGTATTTCCTATTTATGTTTACTGCTGTTCTAACCTCTTAATATTGAATAGATAAAGTGTATTTTGGCTAACGAAGAATGCAGCATTATTTTTCCCTTATATTTCTTCTCATGAAATCATTACATTTTAAATTTGGACTCCTTTATCTCTATCCAGCCAACAGAGGCATATTCAGTTTATATATTTCTCCATGTAGAAGGTCTTATAATTCATGGTGGTGTTCATGCCTTCTTCTACGCTTTTGTTGTTCATGACCATGTCCATGTAAGGCCTCCTCTTCATCTATGGGCAAAAGTAGAATGAAAACATGAATCTTTTCACACAGTCATTCATTCTTCCTGCTCTTCTAACTTTGTTCTTCTCAAATCTGGACCACTGATGCCTTGAACAATTCAACACTTCTGCTGAACTATAAAAGCCATCTATTATTTTCCTTGATTTTCTGTGGGATTCAAATTTTAAGCACATTACTGCAGAAAGTCCTATACAGGTGTAGTGATGACTAACTTTTCAAATTTTCATTTGTACACTTGGATTTTCTCAGACAGAAGCCAAACTTCACCATAAGAAAAAAAAAAAAATCTTTTTTTCCAGTAGCTACCTTTTGGGAGAAACAGCTTCTTGTGGTTTTATAGAGCAGCCAGGTGCTGTAAAAGAAAAAAAAAAAAATCTGAAAAACTGCAACCAGCAAGACTGACAGCTTTAAAGAAAACAGAGTAATTCCACAACGACCAGAAACAGGCCCACATTTCCCAAGATCATGGTTATACTAGACTCCAACAATTTGACCCTGTAATTCATTTTACTGATCTTAAGCCCTCCTCTCCTGTACAGAAAAGGTATGAAAAGTCAAAGTCACATGTGAAAAGGTCATCTACTGCCACAAACCTTTCCAGTATCTCTCTTTTCTCAATGCGTACCTTTCCAGCAAGTGACTACCTGAATCCTGTATGATTCTTATTTGCAAGTCTATATTGGTTTTGCTCCCATTTTCACTTCTCACTCTACAATCTCTCTAACTCCCTCCTTTAGGTAACTTCCATGTGATATTTTAGACTCTGAATCCAAAAGTAGAAAGTAAATATACGAACAACTTCCCACTCTCTTCCACTTAATTCTGCCACATCTTTAAAAATACCTATATATGTATCTGCGGAGATCCATGTGTAAGTATGTATCAATATGAACATACTATCATATGTAAAGAGAAACTGGAAGACCAGAATTATCACAAAGAGTTATAGATTGAATGGCATCATTCTTTTTTTCATCATAGGCATAGTTACTCTTCATTTAACTTCTATCTGGAGAATATTCTGTTTATTCTTTTGGTATCTAAATCCTCCCTTTGTCAGGTGCCCCTACGAAATGTTGGTGTGTTCTCATTTCTTCCCACCTGTTACAAGAGAAGTGTTATATTCAGGTGGGGGAGAGCAGCTGGATGTCTATACCAAGGCTCATATTTTCTTTTGAGTATTTCAATAAACTTGATATTAGAAGGTTAACTAAGCTAACTGGCACTTAACTTCACCTCCAACAAATCTTTGCTATTTTTTTTTCATAATGAGGTTAAGAAATGCCCTAGAAGAAAAAGAAGACTGTGTCCTTCAGAGTATGAACTTTGAATGCTGTCTTGCTTGTTTCATGTCATTTTTGTAGAAATGGGAAATTCTGTTATAAGACCCAGACTTGGGCAAGTGAACTCCATGAACTGTTTCCATTTTTTATCACAAATCTAAATGTAACACTTCCTTACATATGTATTATAACTAGCACATGGGATTTTATTTCTACTCTTATGGAAGAAATCATTTCAGTTGGTTTGCTCCTCTTTTCCCCCATAGAGTTTCACAGAATCCATATGAACTTTCTTCAGCTTTTCATTTCTCGTTTGGCAAGTCTGTGTTCAGATGCAGCTCCCTCTCCTTTGGTGTCATTTCTTTCAATTAACTTGCAGACCATTACTGGATCCGTTCAACCTCTTAATTATCCACTTGATGACTGCACAGATCTTAACACCATCACTCCCCCCCAAAAACCCCTAAACAATTAGTCCTGGCAGTTAGGCATTCAAAACGTCTGATATTCTTTTTTACCAGAATCATGTATGCAAAAAGGTCACCTCAAACTATAAACAAAAACATTTCCTGGTGACATAATTTCTTAAAGCCAGTTTCCTCAGAAATCTCGACTTCATGCTGCCACTTGCTGCTTCATTGAAGTTGGAGTCCAGACCAAGGAGAAGCATTTTGCTCCTCAGAGCAGTTATCTTGCCTCATGCCTCCATGAGGTGGTCATCTGCTCTAAATTTAAATGGTGAAGCAGCAAGCTAATTCTGTGTTTGACACAGTTCACTGAGTTATACAGAAGCAGTATCTGCCTAGTAGTTCCTCTTGTTAGGGACAGGGTGATAAGCACCCATTAGCAATTTTTAAAGCCATAATTCTTTTCCCTTGAAAACTAACAGTGTGTCAAAAAACCCACAAAATTCACCTTGGAAAGAATCAATTTTGGCATAATTTTCTGAAGGCCACCAATTAATTTCCATCAAAAAACAGACAGAGGCAACACTCTCCATTCAAGTACTATTTGCCTATTCAGAATAGGTACAAGAACTATGGTGCCCCCAAGCCTAATATCTTACGGGTCCAGTAACCCATAATTACTAATAATGTAGTTAGAGCAGTCATCTGCCTTCTGCAGTTCAGGCAAGGATTAGAATATGGAGCTCCCACAGCCTAACCTAGTATCACTGGCACGGGGTGGGGAGGAAGCAGTCTCAGTACCCTTCTGACAGAAAACAAACACATGTCCAAGCCTGTTGTTTTCCACAAAGCAGAATCTCACTTCCAGCCCCAGGGATGACACAGCAACTGACACACGAAGGAATCTTTCTCCCAACAGTGAGTTTTACTGTAATTTAAATAGCTCATCTGCCAAAACCCAACACTCAATAACTTTTCTACGAGTTCTTGTAGTGAGTATCACAGCCAGTTCAGAAGCAATGACCTCAGCAAGCAGGAAGTCCTCAACCAGAAGCTAGGTGAGGATACAAGAAGCCAGCAATTGATTTTGAACTGCCAAAAAAACACAGAGAAGAAACTGTAGTATCTTCTCTAAACAAGCCTGTGTGAAATCAGTTATACCATCAATTCTCTACTTCTGATGGTCTTGCTTTTACTTTTTCTGCCTATCCTTGTTTTCCTTCTCCTGCATTGCTTAGAAGTGTAAATGTAGGTAACCACTGCAGTTCTCTTTTCTATTCTAGAAACGCTTCTCTAGACACTTTTCTATTTGCATTGCCTGACATCTCATACCACATTTGACGAGTAGCAACAGCTCCTGATCCAGTGGCAGCAGGACAGGGGCTATGCCTGGGCAGTGTGGATTGGGACATTTGAGGGGGAACCGAAACCAAGTAGACATTGGAGCTACGGATGGGGAAGGGTGTGGAAGACGTGGACATTCACAGGTTTGGAGATGGTAGTCAGCCTACAGACCTACCACAATTATAAGCTTCATTTCCAGAAAGTGATGATTTTGCTTCTTTTCCCCTGCTTTTTTCATTTCTGAGTCTTATGGATATATTCGGATTGTATATCATTATCTTCTTTACACCCCTACAGGCTGGGAACTTCATAAAAGCAGAGCTAAATTGGCAGACACTCTTGTTTAAGTACTGAGCTTTTAAATTACTCAAAATATCGAGGAAATCACAGTGATAGGTGTGCAAATAGCGACACTGACACAGCTGGATAGCTGGAAGAGCTGGATATTTTTATTATCCTGTGATCTACATCTAGCTTTCTAAAAGGGCAAATCATGAAGTGGCTTTCTTGCTAATGGTGTTCAGGCAGGCTCCTAGGAAGAGCTGTAGAGAAACCACTGGTTATGGTTTATGCAAAAAGCATAAAAATTTCACATATTACTTTTCAAACACATCACAGGAGGCAGCCAGTCACAGATGCCATGATGCCAATCAATGATTAAGAGTGTAACGAGCTAGAAAAGTAAGTTCACATCAGAAAAACTAAATGTATTCACCATGGAAAAGCTTGGGAAGGTTTCAGAATCCTTCTTTATGTGGGAGTCCAAGGTATCTTAACCTGAAGTATTCCAAAACAGGTTATGAAAAAAATACACAATGCAAATACAACAAATTGCTAAACCAGATGATCTAGAGGAACACAAGCATTAAGCAGCTTAACAGTTGAGTACAGAGTATAGGTTCTAGTATAAATTGCGACATATCTAAGAAGTGATAAAAATGATGCGAATCTCTTAAATGGTTCAAGAGGAGATCTGGGGAAATACAGACCAGCGAGACGGCCCTAGTATCAGGCTGATTAGCATAAACTAGAACAAAGAATCTGAAATTCTGTGGAAAACAATCAAAAATGGATTTGAAAAGTCTTGCCTCACCAACCTACCATAATTCCTTGAAAGTGCAAACAGTCTTGATGCCTGGATTTTTAAAAAGGCATTTCACAAGGTCCAAGGCTGGCTTTTAAGACAAGTAAGCCACAGGGTAACAAGAAAATTTCTTGAGTGGATAAATGTGGTTAGGAAGGCAGACAACAGAAGGTTGGAGTAAACAGTGTCTTCTTTCCCAAGTGGAGAGATTCATGACTAGCATTTCATAGGGATCTGCATGAGGATTCAGGATATCCAATATATTATTTTGAAAGGGCATATAAAGTGACAAGCTCTTCTAAGTTATCCATGTAAATAAAAAGAAAGACAAACAGAAGATTGGCAGAAGGACTTCATGAGACATCAGTGCCCAGACAGTAAGATGGCAGACAAAATTTGATGAAGATAAATACAAAGTAATATGAAGTAAGGCATATGGAAAAAACAACGTATGAGCCGTTATATAAAATGATAGGTTCTGAGCTCAAACTCAGTAGATGAGGTGGGTTAGAAGAGACAGTTCCAATTAATACCAATTCAGTCTTCAGTTATAGCCAAAAAAGCAGAGTACTAGAAATCACTAGGAAAGGGCAAGAGAACTGAAGATAGAGAACACCACTAAAACCAAACATCACTCTGTCATGTGTAAACCCACAGTATGCCTACAGCTTGAATATTGTATGCTAAGCTGGTATCTCCAGCTCTGAATGGATATAGTAGAAAAGGAAAAGCAGTCAGAAAAACGACGGTATAGTGAATGATTAAGCAGCCTGTAAGTCTTCCACCTGGAAAAACATGACTGAGGAAGAGTATCACAGCTATCTGTAAAATCATCAATAGCATGGAGGCAGTGAAGAGGGAACAATTGTCCACTGCATCTTCTGATCTAGTAGGATGAAGCAAAAGAAGCCAGGACATGGCAAGTTCACAGCAAATGAAAGCAAGCAGCTCTTGACACCAATGTCAAATGATACCAGATAAAGAAGCGGAACACAACTGTATGGACCTTGGATCTGACTTGGTACAGATGCTCTTATGCTCAGAAATAGTACACATTCCTGGAAATTACTTCAAGTTCCAGAGACTGCATAAGGGTCTCACTGCTACTTTTTACAATAAAAAGCAGCTTACCTGGTACAGAAACTTCTTTTATCTACATGTTCTCCTCCTCTTCCTTCTCTGTTAGTGCTTCTGTTGCTGTTTCACAACCAAATCTAGTTCATGGAGCTGTCACACACAAATACCCAGAAGCTAGAGTTCTGATGGCAGCCTCCTTGCAGCATCTGGTCAACTGGTGAGAAGGAGCAACTGTTGCCTCCATTCTTACACAAGGATGTTCTCCCCAACTCTGGGCCACCATTACTGTCTTTTGCTGTCTTCAAGACACTTTTAAGCTCAGTGGTTATGCTCTGCAAGTTGCTTGGAGACCATTACATCTGTATGCTTCTTCAGCTCTTGAGTAATTCCACTTCACTGCACCATGTTATCAAATCCCAAATAGTAGCTTTTGCTCACCTAGTAGTACCTACAGAAGAGGCTCTTCAAGTCTGGGATGTTATCAAGAGACATCCAGAAGTTCCCACACATGCTGACTACTCTGAGAATGGGAAGGAAGCTGCACAATGCATACAGTGACACCTGATAGCGGCTTTCAGCCAAGCAGACTACACAGAATACAGGAAGTAGCCCACATTGACTAAAAAAAATTCCCCAAGACAGCAGTAGGACTACAGTTAGCACCTGCTTTCACATAACTAGTGATATTCATCTGACTGAGACTGGAACAACTGGGACTTGCTCATTATTAAGGACTCCCAAAGCACACAATACCTGAAATATTATTTAACATAACCACTAAACAAACAAAATTATTTTGTGAGTGGATGCAAGTAGCAAATTAAGCAACCGAAGAAGAGCAATTTCAAGGCCATTCAATGGCTTGCATGTTCCTCCTAAAAGACAGATCCAGAAATACACATATAAACAGGTTTTGCCCCATGCCTTAACCCTGAGTAACAAGATGTATCTGTCTTTGGCTCAGGTGGCTGGCAAGACAGACAGTTGCAACTTTTATATCTAGGGGTGACTGTAGTAAATGTATTCATTTGTTACAGGTCAGCAACACCTTGCTGTACATTTTGATTACAGGTAGTACATTTTAAAAGGCAGCTTCTCCAGCAACGGCTAGCAGTTAACACTGATGGTTAGAGTAGATGTATTCCAGGGAAACCAACTATAGACAGTCATATAAAAATATTACCTACACAAGATAACTAAATGCACACATACATAAATACATAATTAACATAGCTATCTAAGCCAGTATACTAAATTGTAAACCTTGAATATTTTTAATCTACCTAATCACAGTAAAGAAAATTGTCTCCTACAAAGACTATGCCAAAGTAAATTATGTATGACATAGAAATGCACCTCCCACTGCTGATATATATACACCCACACACTATATACAGTATACTGTATACTACAGTTTGCTATATCTACATTCATTTTCTGTACTTAGTAACGCATAACAAAAATCTTATGCTTATTTCAGACAGTACTGAAGTGTGTATAAAAATCTTACACATATCTCTAGCTTTTTACCCTGAAATCTTCTCTACAGTCTCAGCAAAAGACACAGACACACATCAGTCATTAACCCAGAAAGCAGTTAACTGGCTTGTTTGTCACATTCTGTCTTCTAGCCAATATTAATTAAAAGTATCCATACATTTTTCAATTAATTTCAGGTGCTACTTACACTGGGAATGACCTGGAGGTCGTGTGTTACTAACACTACTCTCAAAGGAAGAGTGGAAGTTGTGTATAGTTTCTTGTAAAATCTGTCTTTCTCGTCCCTGCAAAAGCACAATAAATTAAAACAAGGTATTCTTAAATTTCTGTTTAAAAAATGAATTTATTAAGACTTCACAAAAAAAAGTGTAAATATGTGTGTCTATGCCCAGAGAATCAGAGTGTACTATTAGGAATAACAACAAACCCTTACCTCCCAGATACAAAGAAAACCTTGTCGCAATCTTTTCCTGAAACCACCAGACAGCAATAAAAACATTTTCATTACTTTCTTCATAGCTTTATAACATGGAGCATCATCCACGCCCCCTAATTTTTAGCCTGATCACTTGTTGCTGTTGATCTTAACTTGTGAAAATTATGTTTTCTTTATTCAAGCTTCCAGTATCAGAGAGAGAATGCAACTTGAAACTGAAAAAGTAGCTGAGAAGTGTCAGCAGGCCTAATTAAATAAATGCTCCAGTCCATAATCCCTCTGACAAGAACACTGCTTACTGTATGCCATTCTTTGCACATTTCTTTGTTTCAATATAAAATCAAAAGGCAATAAAAGTGTAAGGAATGAGGGAAATGCTGTTTACCTAACCACAGAGAAACCAAAAACTGTTAGGCAATGGAGACCTACTCTTCCTTTCACATTATATTCTCTAGCTGGACTATAGTGGCCAGATGATTCTTTTTAGCATCACTGAAAACAATATTCAGTAACTGCAATATTGCCAATGTTTATGTTACCAGTAGCTTCTGATATAATTTCTAATATTCTGTAAAACAGCTGTAGTCACTGACCTAGGAAAGTTAATGAAAGAGAACAGGGAGTACCACAGAGGAAGGTATTTTTCACTAATCAAATATATTAATTATTTGGTTTTGAAAGCATTCATTTAGCTTTTCTAACTAACATCTGCAACTGAATTTTTAAATGCATGTTGAATTTACAATATACAATTGTAAATCTTGAATTAATTTACTTAGTACAGTATTTCAAAATGTACCTTTCCTGCATTCAGTTCAGAAATAGCTGCTAAAATTTGCTGCCTTGATCCATCAGTTTTAATACCCAGCTCTTTCAGATCACCATCAGTAAGTGTAAGGAAGGCTTCCATATCCACCTGCATATGAAAAAAAAAAAAAAGAAAAGAAAAAAAAGACATAATAAATTTACCTAGGCAAAGATACACTATTACAAGTTAAAAGTGTCTGGGTTTTTTTTTTAAATTGTATAGATTTAGTGTAAATGTTGCGCACACTAAAATTTTTTATGGATTACCTGCACCAAATGGTACTCACTTTACCACTCTGCTGTCAGGTTTTAAATCTGCTGTTAATAAATCAATTACTTAAGATAGTATATTTAAAATAATAATGGATTTTTTTTCAGAGAAGCTCAATCAATACAAAATATATGCTCCCCACAGCTAGTTGAATAAGTCTAAGATTTCTTTCTTCCCCCTCCTCAAGTATTTTTGCATTTCAGAATATTGTGTGTACTTTTCCAGTGTCTCCTGAGGAAAATCTAGCATTTGTTCATATATCAGTTTTTATTACATTAACACATCCATAAGCCTGTGATAAGAACAAACATCGAAAAATTTTCACATTGATATAACCTTCACACACAGAGCATATTCATTTCTACAAAATGCTCCCTTCCCTATAATGTAGGGGAGAAATAATGAGCCCAGCGTATTGTGATGTAGCTAAACAATCTGTGTTTGTGGCGCTGAATTCTGAACTCTGCAGTAATGTCAATTTATTCTGTGTCCATTCACCACCCTCTGCCTTTGGCCAAACAAACACACAATTATTGCCCACATCTGATACTGTCTTAAACACTGTAAAGAATTAATTTTACTTATTTTCAGCAATGTCTCCTTTCATTGCATCCTTCAGGCAAGTCACTGTCAGAGGTCTCATCTACAGTGATGCCTGGGTTCTCCAATTTAATTCTCCTGTTGCTATTCATAGCAGATGAAGAGAAAGCAGCCATCTCAGTGATTCACACCCTGCTGTTCTCCATCTGCAAATGAGGTTCCAGCTGTGATTCCAGGGATGATACAATATGTCCTATAAACTGTTCAGCCACATTGGATATAGACATATATAGAAAAAGCAGAGTGTAAAAACAAAGAGGAAAAAAGAAAAGCTGAAGTACCTATCTATATCAAAATTGTAGGTTCAGTGTAAAAAGCACTGATATTTCCAGTATTCTGGAAAATGCCACGACTACCACTTGGTCCATGTTTAAAGGTCCCCTCTGCAACCAGAAATAGTTGCAGAACTTTAAATTTGAGATCCTAGATCATAATTCTGATGCAAAGTGTGTTGCACTCTACTTTTCTAAAATAGTAAAAAATACATCTTTTAAAAAAGACATACCTCTTGTTCCTCAAAAATAGGCTGATATTTCTCAAGTGACAATTTTTTAAGGATGCCAGTCAGCTCATCTGTAGTAATAGAAAAGAAAAAGAAACAAAAAACCCCTCCATGAATCAGGAAAGATTTTAGTGATCTCTGCACTGTTAACTGCTGAAAATGTATGTATTAAAGCACATATTCCACACAGTGTTAATACGATAACAAAAAGCCAATCACATTTACTCTGCATCAGAAATTAAAATATTGGCTTATTGTGTTCTCACCTACTTCTGTATACTGTAATTCCATCTAGTCTTACCTTGCTAGGATAAAATCTTTCTGTTGCATTGCCCTTTCTTCCTCACTAAAAAGATCTTAAAACAACAAACCACTAAGGACAACTTAGGCACTTCAGTGTCTAAAACGCAGGTGCTTGGCCACAGATGGCCGACACAGATCAGTCAATGAACTGAATGGTGTATTTCCACATCATGATCCAGGAAGGCAAAGTATAGAGCAAGCAACCACCCAGTTGCTCCCTCAAAACGCCAATACAACAAGGGTATATCTGAACCTCTCCTCCCTAAGTGCCTGACATCTAGGCATCTTGAACAAAGATAGCTGAAGTCCATCTAAGATGAAAGCTAAGCAAATTTAAATTTCATAAGCTTACCTTCCAAGGCTAACAGCACTGGATATTGGGTTTCCTCTCAAAGTCTAAGGAAATTAAAAGTTGGAGGACCTGATAGCATCTCTTCCCACACATTTAAAATGTGATTAGCCAGTTAAAAAGCTTAAGTGTAGTTTTAGAATAACCTGCCATTATCTCTCTTAATTACACACCACCTCTCTCACCTAAGGATTCTGTTTATTTATTCACAAGTGACTATTATTTTTTTCCCCAGAAGTACTGAAGTGCTCAGTTAAACTAAGGAGTCAAAGTCAAAATGAATAACATGAATGATTACACTACACAACCAAACTATATTTAATATTCCCCATATAAACTCACCCTCATTGTAAAGACATCACTATTCCATTCCCAAATATACTTCAGTTATTTCACTTCTTTGCCTTTTAACTGTCTCTTTTCTTTCACCATCAGTAGAAACATGAAAGAAATCTTACTCTCTAAGCCTCTCAAAAGATATCAAGTATCTTGAGATAGACACACTTTTCTATACACCATCCTGGAAGCCTCCTTCTTTACAGAGCCCACAGAAAACTGAAACAAAAAATTCTAGTTGAGTCTTTTTTTCTGCTAGGGTTTTGGATTTTTACCTCAAGGCCAATTAATTTGGTATGTTTAACACAATTTGTAAAGGTTGGCATGGTTTCAGGCTAAAAGATTTAGTACCCTAACTGAGGTTAATCCATGGGAAAAGGTAACCAGCTTTAAAAACATACCACAAGAAACTGTGCAGTTTGATGAGAAATATAATCTTACAGAAAGAAAATAAAAGTTTAATTAGAAGCCCTTAGATATATTAACAACCTTTTTTTTTTTCTTTTACGTTGTTAGTTAGCCTTCTCATTTTTCATCACACTGGTGTGCTTAAATTATAGCTCATGATATGGGAAGAAACTTCCAGGGTCTCTGAGCCCAGACCCATGCTGTCATAAATAACTATAACATCTAACACTCACACACAGAGACAATGCTTTCCCTAGTAGGCCTTTTTTGTTCTTTTCCTCTTTC
>NW_010111778.1:20908-28158 GCF_000699245.1 Pterocles gutturalis
TTCCAGTTCCTGTATTAAGTTTGAACAAAACCTGAAACCTCTCAGTTTTACAACTCTTGTGTAACATTATTTCCCCTTTGCTTTTCACTAAGTCTTTCCTTTGCTCTACTCATATCCTGTCTCCTCCCGTACATGTCTGGAGAACGCAAAGGTTCTCAGAGCTCTTACTACAGCCACATTACTCCTATTTAGCACCTCTTTTGTACTACACAGTAGTAGTAGAGTAAGATTACCTTTCTCCGAGTTTTCAGAGCCTCCTTTTACTCTCACATGGTTTCGTCTTTCAAGATTCTCTACATCACTGGTTCTCAAAATAGAGACAAGCTGTTGATGGTCCACCAGGTGGTTGCCTAAAAATAAACCACGCACACCTCTGAACCCTGCTGCCTACTGTTCCTTCACAGTAACATTTAATGCAAATCAATTTTCTAATTCTTTTAAGTTTACTTGAAACAAAAAGAAAAACTAACACTGCAGGCCTACTGCACTTATTCTTCTGACTACTGCTGGGCCTATGAGCATCTGTACTGTTGCTGCTGAATCAACTCAGAGTAAGATAAGCCCTTGAATTAAAGGACCACTTAACTATGAAAGCTTACAAGCACAATAAGCCTAGAACTACTTAGGCTTCTGACAACCTATCCCTCTGCTACACAGGAAACTCACAGTATCATGGCACTAGTGGTGTGGTCACAAAGCCCCGCTTCTCCAGGTGAGAATATAAGACCTGATAGCATGGGGAATTTCCCTTGTTATCTGACAGTGAGTTCTCTTCACTTTATATATTTCTGAACTGACAACTCTTATGTTATCAAGCCATCATTGTAAAATGGCACTAACTAAAATGTGAAAGGATTTTCTCCAGCAATCAGTAAAATACGTTACAGCTAAGCCATGATAAGAGGACAGAAAGCAGGTCAAATATCACCTCTCTCTAGTGTCAAATTGAAGTACAGTATCAATGGACAAAGTTAGCATAAATTAAAAAAAAAAATCAATACTGGCATTTTCAAAGAATCAAAAATAGTACAAAGTGCCACTTTCACAAACCAAACAAAAGGTACTCCCATCTCTTATTGAAAAGATCCTGGGTCACATTATTTTTTTCACTTTTTTTGAGATGTTTACAGAAGAAAAAAAAAAATAACTGATATCCTATTTCCAATGTAGTAACATGACTTTTTAAAATTAATTTAAAATGAAAATAATTGTAATTTAGACCCAAAAGTTCAACTTAAAAACTTTCAAACTGGAAAAGTAATAACATTACTATCCTTTCTTATGACCTAAAGTTAAATATAAGGTCAAAACAAGGCTATTTTTTCAATTAAAAAAAATGCAATACAGATCTTAAAAATCAAGTACATGTAGCTACGAGTTGCTATGAATCAAAATTGTATTTCTGTAGTTATGTGCTTCATTACATTTATTTAAAAAAAAATCATTTTTAATGTGAAGAAAGTGCATTTTCTACCCTCAGCAAAGGGTGAAAACCAGGATTTAAGCTAGAAAGGGGGGAAGGAAGGAGGCCATGTAAGAGCAGCCTAGCTGCATGCTCTATACTAGCTTTGAAATGGTACCAATCTCCCTCTAAATGGAAGGAATCATGGCTTGTGGGAGAGAAGTAGCCACAGTTACTGCACGCATGCCAATCTTGCAGTAAGAAACACCAAAATATTTTTTCTAGAAAGAAAAAAATTCTCACTCTCATGCAGATACACACTAATCCTGTGCAGTTACAGCTTTAAATACTCCGTGCTCTTGCTGAATGAACCTCCTACAATTACAGTGACTTACTCACCATCTTCTGTAATAGTACCACTGCTGGAACCATTGCTCTTGGCTTGTTTGTGAGAAGAAGAGAGAGAGGACTCTGTGTTGTGAACCTTAGGAGAGAGGGAGGGTGATGGGGAAGGTGTGAGGGTCGGTGATGTGCTTTTAGATGTAGATGAAGTCCCAGATGGAGGTCTCTTGTTTATCTCCAGTTTTTGCTGTAGTCAATGATACAATCATTTCAGTTAAAAAAAAAAGCGTTCATCTATATATGATGCTTCAATATTACTTAAGTTGCACATTACTTCTGCAGAGCATGTAGTCACAACTAGAAGCTTCTGCTTGATTCACACTGAAATGATAGGTGAGAGCCTGTCCCCTCAAATTCATCAAGAAAATTACATTTATTAAGGCTGTAATTTTGGAACAAGAAAATTATTTCTTACAAAGCAATACTACATATAAGCACCACAATTATTCTTGTTAGAAAAGCTGAAATTATTCTGACACTGAAAACAGGTCTTTAACATTTAGAGATTTAATTAAATAAATAATGCCTCAATTAAAGCTTTTCAAAGTGTATCAGATGCTAATTTAAAGTAGCACTTTAAATGCTGGACTTTAATGCTGGATTAACCAGAAACAGGTAGCAAGCATAAACTAAGTTCCAGGTGCATTTAAAATCCCTGCTGCACTGAATTAAAGTTTCCAGTCACAGTATCATAGAATCATTAAGGTTGGAAAAGACCTCAAGGATCACCAAGTCCAACTGTCAACCCAACACCACCTAACTCACTAAACCATGTCCCTAAGCACCACATCTACAGGTTTCTTGAACACCTCCAGGCACCACTTCCCTGGGCAGCCTGTTCCAATGCCCGATCACTCTTTTAGGGAAGAAATTTTTTCTAATATCCAGCCTAAACCTCCCCTGGCACAACTTGAGGCCATTTCCTCTTGTCCTATCCCTTGTTACTTTAGAGAAGAGGCCAGCACCCACCTCACTACAACCTCCTTTCAGGTAGTTGTAGAGAGTGATAAGGTCTCCTCTCAGCCTCCTCTTCTCTAGACTAAACAACCCCAGCTCCCTCAGCCGCTCCTCATAAGACCTGTGCTCCAGACCCTTCACCAGCTTTGTTGCCCTTCTCTGGACCTGCTCCAGCACCTCAATGTCCTTCTTGTGGTGAGGGGCCCAAAACTGAACACAGGATTCAAGGTGCAGCCTCACCAGTGTCGAGTACAGGGGCACAATCACTTCCCTAGTCCCGCTGGCTACACTAATTCTGATGCAGGCCAGGATGCTGTTGGCCTTCTTGGCCACCTGGGCACACTGCTGGCTCATGTTCAGCCGGCTGTCAACCAACACCCCCAGGTACCTCTCTGCTGGGCAGCTTTCCAGCCGCTCTCCCCTGAGCCTGTAGCGTTGCAGGGGGTTGTTATGACCGAAGTGCAGGACCCGGCACTTGGCTTTATTGAACCTCATACAATTGGCCTCAGCCCATCGGTCCAGCCTGTGCAGATCCCTCTGCAAAGCCTCCCTACCCTCAAGGAGGTCAACACACCCGCTCAATTTGGTATCATCAGCAAACTTACTGAGGGAGCACTCTTAAGCTTGTTACTACCTAACATGAGTCAAATTATTTCAAATTTGTTAAATATTTTGCAAATATTTAATACATTTGGAGGCATGGAAAACAGGAAAATAGACAAATTACAAATGAGGAAAAAGAATATATATGCATGTATATCAGTCTTTTCCAAAACAAGCTAATGTGCCTCATCTCCTAAATTCCTCAATCTACCTATCACTTCACACATTTTGATGGTTGCATTATATGACCTAAAAAGAAGTCCAGGTGATTTTCTCCTGGATTCCTGAATTCAGAGTTAGTTATGCTGCTACAAGGAAAACATAAGAAAAACGCTGAGCTGGGTAACGAGGCACAAAGGGAGAATGACAGTGGTTCCTGTCTCTCTACAATTTTGCTTCTGTGCTATGGCATAAATGGAACTTTTCTAGTTAACGAAAGAGGTGCAGATTAAAAAGACAAAACTGATTTGAGTGGCAATATTTTTCCATTACTCTATCCTATGCCAGAATGTACCATCTCCTTAACCCTGAGCTGACTAGAAGTAACGTAGCATGACACAAATTTGAGAGGTCTCCAAAAAGCATTGTGAACTCATTTCAATTTCTCGTCCCTTACTACATTCTCAAATTTCTCTGTATTCTGTTATTGGCCATCTGTGTTTCAGAATGGTCTTCCCTCTCTGGCACGTTGTCTGCCTTTATTTAAATTATATCACCCTGCAAATTGTTATTCAGTTTTTCTTTTCCTTTCTTTAAGGCTTGCACAATCCCACCCCCTCATGGGTAACTTTTGCAAAATTTATTAGTGTATCATTGACACATTTTCAGATCAGCTATTTCCAAGTTTAGACAGCGTAATCCTAATGGGAGGACACAAGCATTTCCACAATGGATATAGACGTTACATTTTCAGCATTTACATTGTTGATTACAACAACAAAGTAGGTTGTTCACGCTTCTGCAGCCAGTGTGGACCCCTATGCAATTGTGTACTCCCAACCGACACCAATGTCCCAAAAATTACCTTGGATGTGTGATATGTGAACATCTACAGCAAGTTCCACGCTGATTACACATTTTGTTACTGGTGGATAGACTGAAATTCACCTAGACATCTAAGCAAAGGGCACTGAAAGAGCTGTTGCCTTTCCAACACACTGGCATAATTTCTGTTTAAAAATCTTTTCAACAGTATGATGAACTGACTTCCCAGAAGACAGTCTGCAGAGAATTGCATCTCACTGCTTTATCCCCTAACATCTTCCACTGTGAGTCGGAATAAAAGTTAAACTTCTTAGTGGCAGCAGTGTTGTAACAACAGGCCATAAGACCTGCAGCTCAAAGCTCACAGGCACAGGTATTATCTCTTAACAGGCTAACTAATATAACTGGAGAAAAATGAGATTTTTGGGGGCACACAACAAGCTCTTCTAAAATTATTTCCTAGGTAAAAACAATCTGAGAGGAACTGCTGAGAGTTTAATTAGAAATATATTGGTCAGACCACATCTGAAAGAAAAAGCATTTGGTAGCTGTTCGGTAGAGGGGACTTTAATGAGGGAAGATGATAATAAAGTGGTTTTGTCTACAGGAAAGAAAGAGATATATCATTTATAGCCCAGGAAGCAATTATGTGGGGTAGAAAGGGAGGAAACATTATCATGTGCCAAAGAGCCAGTATGAGTCCATGGCTTTTTGGAGTCCAGCAGAGTTATAAATTTTAGCTCCCCAACCTCATCTCTGAAAAGCAACTAGTAGTCCCTTCAGAATCAGGACTGATAAGAGACACAGTGACTGCCCATGGAAACTGTTTTGGCATGCTTTTCTTTTTCTGACTTTTGTTCTCCAGAATTTTCAATTAAATCACTAAACAACTTTGTAACTTCATTTATCATTGATATGTACTGATTAAATACACATATTGCTTACTGTTGCTATATAAGACATCACAGAACAAGACAACAACGTAATTTATACTATGGCCATTTTTGTTTCTTTGGGAAAAGAAGAAGATTCAAGAAGAATCTCATTAAAAGATGCAAAGAAAACAAAACAAAGGAAAATGAGCTGTTTGGAGATTACACAAGCAAAAAGATGAGAAATTTTGCTCTTGGTCATGTATTCTAACATTGTCAGAATAGCAAAGATTAGAACTAAAACCCCGAATTAGTTGCTTTCTCTTGCTCTCTGAAATGTAACGTTTCCATGTCTAAATAAACCCATACATTTCACAATAGTATATCACATCTTCTCTTATAATACTGCTTTCTAACTTCTCTCTGCAAATTTTGAAGATTTAAAATCTTAATTCTTAAAATTTTTGTACAAAGCAGTTGCTAACTTCAAAGTACATGCACAAAACCGGGCAGGTGATGAGGGTAAAGCTATTTCAGGAAGCCGATAGGTAAGTCAGCGCAGATAATATGGCCTGCACTCCGGAGGAAAACCTGACTTTGGTGACAAAATCTTAATGTTCATGTTGTTTAAAAATAACACCTTGTGGAGCAGACTGGATACACACATATTGTTGTGGTGGGCAGATCCTGGTACAAATTATCTCATGTTCTGCACTCAGGTTGTGCCTCTGGAGGGAAACTAGATATATCACTACAGCCTAAAGTCCAGGAATAACTAATATAAAACACCGGACCCAAGCAGAGCCAGAGAAAGAAATAATGAAAAACCAAAATAATAATGCAGATCTACCCTAAAATCATGTATTACATTTACTGTTTTTAAAATAGAGTGAAATTAATAATAAAGAAAAATTGTTTCATTATTAGGTCTGATCTTTTGTAGACTTGTAATTAAAAGGAATGTTTGTGGAGCTGAAAAGTTTCCACTACTGTAACAGTAGTTCTTTCACTTTAGGCTGTGCAACGTCATGCAGTTATATTTACCAACCATCCATGACTGAGACACGACCTATCAAAATTAGCCCATTTGGAAGCACAAAAATTCGCATTTCCCTGTACCTTTACAACATGTCCGTTGCCAACAATTTGAGCACACTGCACGTCAGACGGGGTGGATGAAGGAGTTGACTGGACTGGACTAGGCTGTTGGCTGGGTTTCTGTTCAGGTAAGCCTGCTGCTTTTCTTCTCTGGGCTGCAATCTGAGACAAAATGTTATCTGCACTGCCACCTAAGAAAAAAAAATAAAAGCAGAGTCAAGGAAACCATAATTTTAAAATATTTGTTAATTCTCAAGTCACCTCACTCCACCATTCACTTTCTTTGAAAAATTGACTGCATTAAGTAAGAGAGAGAATTGTTAAGGTTCAGTCCTGTTCAGCAGCTTTCAAGAAAGCGAACAAAAATCAACTACAGGAGAAGAGAGAAGCCAGCCTTGTCTACACACACAGAGCTGACTTTCATATTCTTTTGATACAGTTTTCATGAGCTGCTTCACCATGTTGTCTTTATGGCTACCATATACAATGTTTGCAGCTTTGTTTTCAATTGGAAACTTATTTGATTTTAAACAATGAGCAAGCAACACGGGTAAAAAAAAGAGACATCTCAATGAAATGCATGTTGCAACAAACAAGCACCCTCCTGATCCATCATGGGTGGACTCAGTAAAATCAATATGTTTTTCCTGAGGCAGGGGTTAACCTATGAGACTTCAACAGATGTGAGACTTTTGCGCCCTTAAATTAGGTGTACAAAGTCCAAACCTACTCGACCAAAATGCAGAGAAAGATGTTTTGCTTATAGAATACAATCATAGAAACATTAAGGTTGGAAAAGACCTCAAGGATCACCAAGTCCAACTGTCAACCCAACACCACCTAACTCACTAAACCATGTCCCTAAGCACCACATCTACAGGTTTCTTGAACACCTCCAGGGATGGTGACTCCACCACTTCCCTGGGCAGCCT
>NW_010111778.1:28304-40758 GCF_000699245.1 Pterocles gutturalis
CTTTTAGGTAGTTGTAGAGAGTGATAAGGTCTCCTCTCAGCCTCCTCTTCTCTAGACTAAACAACCCCAGCTCCCTCAGCCACTCCTCATAAGACCTGTGCTCCAGATCCTTCCCCAGCTTTGTTGCCCTTCTCTGCTGCTGGTATGGACTCAGATGCAGACCAATATGATCAAGCTCAATATGCCTCAATTACACACTTTTATACAGAGCTCTTGCAGATTTGGCAGTTACTAATTGGATACAATGATTTTAAAATCCTAAAAACAAAGTTACTATTGGATAACTTTAGTCCTGGGAATGGGACCCTTAAAATTACTTAGTCATGCTGATTATTTACCTTCAGTTCCTCCTTATCTCAATCACATTCTGTATAATTGCTTTCTTTCTCATCCCTTGCAGGTGTTATTTTCTCCTGTAGTAGAAATCAACTACATGAGGACTTTCTTCTAAAAAAGGTTCCCACAAACATGAGTATTCTTCTTCTAAAACAGTTCTCACAAACATAAGTATTTTTCTTCTAAAAGGGTTCCCACACTTCTCTGGACCTGCTCCAGCACCTCAACGTCCTTCTTGTGCTGAGGGGCCCAAAACTGAACACAGGATTCAAGGTGCGGCCTCACCAGTGCCGAGTACAGGGGCACAATCACTTCCCTAGTCCTGCTGGTCACACTATTTCTGATGCTATTTATATGGCAGTAGAAGCCCTCTTTTCAGGTTTAATATCTTCCACCATCATCACAAGCACTGATTTTTTTATCTGAACCAGATTCAGATGACTTTCTTATTAAAAATAAAAGCAGCATGGTACCTGATCTGTTATGCAGTTCTCCTCCATGCCTGTTAATTCCTGCAATGTTATTTGATCCACCAGAAGAATGGGGAGAATGGTTGAAGTTGTTGGAATTTGAAGGAGATGCAGGTCTTCTTGCAAATGCTGGTAATTTGACTGGCCTAGTACCTTTGCTAACAGATGTCTGGAAGACAAAAAGAAAAATAATTTTCATCTTTCTGATTTGAGCAAAACAAAGATCAAACTTCAGCTGCTATTGTACGTATTCTAAGTTCTAAAACTTCCACTGAAGAACAAAAGGGATATCAGAAATAATCTTATTTTACGTCTACAAATACACCGAATATGTATTTATATAAACATATATATATTGAATATATATATTGAACAAATGAAATTACACCATAATGAAGACAATAATTCTTCTTAACCTTTAGCCAACACAAAATGAGCATAAACGATGCACCTGATATACGATATACACAGTATTACAAGCGGGGGCTACGGGGGGGGAGTAATTACATGTGAAATTTATTTCCTGCAGAATCATGGTTTTGTCTCTCCCATCTTACAGAACAGCTACCACCTACTTCTCAGCCATCATCTCCCTGCTTCTTACTAACTAAGCTGCAACAAGTGACATGAACTTTCTCTCTTCTGGTTGCATTTTCATATCCTCTTTAATCTAAACATCTACCTGCACCATTTTGGTGACTATTATTAACTGAGGCAGTAATAATCCAGCTATAAGCCAGTCAAATCCTCAGCCACATCCACATCCTCCTTCAATTCTTTTGCTTTCACACCACTGGCCACTGCCAACCATCTGACATATGGCTCTTGCAACTCAGCTTTTTCATGTTTCTTATCCTGTTGCTCAAAACACTTCTCCCAACTCTGATTTACTAGGTTTCTCTCCTTCTCCCTATTCCCTTAGAAAAGCCCATCTTTCGCCTCAGAAGGATCAATGGCTAGACCCCTCCTACTTCCCCTGCTCATCACTTTATATACAGGTGCCAATTATCCAGTTATGTTATTACAACCATCTTTTTTAGGATGATGCACAAACATTTACCTTCCTGTGATTTATTATTTCCCTTGTAATACTCCACTTTATTCCACCTAAATCACCTCTACGGGTATTAAGCTAACTTTCACTTAAAAAAGGAAGACAAAAAATTCCTCCTAAAATGTCTTCATTGTCCCATTTCTAGAACTGACATCAAATACAGTTCTGGATTAGTAAAATAAACTCTTCTCTAGAACTGGCTATTACAGTCTAAAGTCAGGGGAGTAAGCATTTCTCCTTTTTCTCCTACTATGAAAACAAAGGTTGTCGAGGTTGTTTTGCTTCCTGTCTCAAGACAAACGAGCTACTTTCATTTTGTTTTGTGTTTTCACTTAAAGCATTGTAGAATCAGGCAAGGTCCTTCTATAAAGAAAATAGAATTTATTCAGACTTTTTCCCTTTTCACAAAACTTGCACTTTAAGGCTGTATGCCTTCAAGCCCACCCAATCACTAACTGCTACAATTTTATCTATTACTTATCTTTCAGAATGTTATGTCTGTATATTTATGTCTCACTGATATTTCTTCCCTCCCCTCCTAGTTCCTAAAAATTGAAGAACTTTCATTCTTTTCTTCTACCTCTAGTCTTCCTTCAAACCAGAGCAGTTTCTGACACACTCCAGTGACTGTGCCTACTCTGGCAACTAAAATATATAGGTGGAACCAGCAGCCACTTTGGCAGTTTGCAGCAAATTCATTAGGGCTCGACTTTATTCTGGTTAACAGCAAACAAGTAATTTCATTTCATACAAAACTTTTGTTTAACTTATATTCCTTCCATAAAGAGGTGCATTATTCCTAAACAGCAGAGCTTAAAAGGACAAGCCATTACTGAGACAGTGGGTTTAAAGTAATTTCTAATCAGAAATACAGTGTGGTTCACCAGTCAGCATGACCTGGACGTAACATAGTACTTTCGTACACATTTTGTTAGCTTACTATATCAGAGTTCCCACTGCTGTTAAAATCGTGCTTGATCACTCTCTGTGGCCAGGCAGTTCTCATCTGTTCAGCTTTGCCATCTTTGCTGATTCGCGTTCGGTCAGAATTCCAAAGCTCAAAACTTGAGGGCGGTAAGAAAGGCGGTATCACTGCTTTCAGTTTATCACTGGGCAGTCTGGTAAATGGAGCACTACTTCTCAACTGAGAAATGGAAAAAAAGAAATAGAAAAAGAAAAGAGCCTCTTCTTAAGAAAGATTACTGGGAGCCGATTATATAGTTTCAAAACTGTAAGTTAAATAAAAAGACAGAGACAAATGCATTTTTAAACACAATAAAATTGAAACAAGATGAAAAAGTAGTATTTGTGAAGATGTACAGAGATAACAGAGGAATCCAATGGACATTCTGGCACCTGTCAGTATGCTCATTCATTTAATACAATAAATATAGTTCATTAAGTGGTGGAAAAGCTTCCTTCATTGGCCTGAATCATTTCAAAATTATTTTAACAGGAACATTAATAATGAATTTCCAAAGAAATAACAAGGCAGTCCTCTCTGCATTCCCAGATAGGACACCTGGAAACAGTGAACGTCTGCCTATTCCTGCTAAAGTATTCTCCAGAAAGAGAAAAAAAACAACACAACTGATTTAGCTCCCTGGAGTTCTGTCAGTTAGTCACATCAAAAGTTACTCAGTCTTCTTAAAAAAGGACATAAAGTATAACTGGACAAATTTAATGACATACCCAGGGAGTAAGCTGTAGGCAAATTTAAAGCCACAGCACAACAAAATAAGAAATAGAATAATAGAAATAAACATCCCAAACTAAGTATTTCATGGTTGCCTCTGTATGCAGTTTCTCACTTTCAACTGCACCGTGTTCTATACATGTCTTCCTCACAGCATATACTGCTAGTCAGCAACCTAATCAGCTGTTTCATCTATTTTACTAATTCATTGCTGATCATACAAAGATACGGATAACTCTTGAAAAAAGTCAGTACTTGTCAACAGCTTCCATATCATACTACCTGTAGTACCTCCTAGTCTAAGAGCTACTGACATATCAGTCTGTCAGCTCCTGTCTAGAGACTATCAACAAATGATAGCTCTCTTTCTAATGGTGACTACAATAGGAGGTAAAAAAAAAAAAATGGGAGCTGCATGACCTTCTGAATTGGGCTGAACATACCAAGAACACTGCAACATACCATGGTGGTCAATAATTCATCATCTTTTCCTCCTTTTGCAGTGTTTACACCTGAAAAATATATAAATGATGTTGTATTGTTTGTTTACACACCCCTACTTTTTTCTGAAGGATGGCTTATCGTTTTCAAACATTCAACAGCTTTGCCCTCAGCAAGCACACAGAGTCAGGTTTTCCAGTGGCACTGTCAGGTACCTAAATTAAAGTTAAGCCTATAGTCTTATTTCACATCACAAGCTGTGAGGGTTTTCAATGGAGAGCTGTACAATTTCAGTAGATGTGCTTTATGATTTGGGCTTTCTAATTTATCTTTTTTCTCAGAATTATTTGTTTAAATAAATTGGTTTTCATTACATAAATTAGTTTATCAAAGGTACTAACAACTTCGAGTGACTTGTCTCTACTGCCCAATTTAATGGGGCTTGCTGCAGAACAGAAACGTTGTTAGATTAGCATTTTCCTGCTTTTAAACTCAGCAGCAGTACAGTCAGGAGTACAAATGTGCCTCTTTCTATATACTACAGATACATCATGTATCTCTTCAGTTACATTACACTAAATAAAACCTAACCCAATAAATTAGAAATAGTATTATCTTGACTACCCCACAAGAGCTTACTTCCCATAAGACAACTCTGGCTTTACCAGTAGCTTTGTTATTTGTGATCCAAGCTGTAGCAGCATCAAGGTTTCCAGAGGTGTCCATATCACTCTGTGAAACTGCTTTTATGGTGGAATTTAATGACGGTTCAGGCTCATCAGGAAAAGGAACAAACTGATTGGAAGGAAATCCATGGCGCAATGTCTGAGTCAACTTCAGCTTGCGGAATCGATTGGACATCCTGCTCCACCAGGACTAGATTGATAAGAGACAAGAATTTAGTTCCAACTAAAAAACAAAAGAGGAAAAGAAATGTACAATTAAGTAATCCTTATAGCAGTGATAAATCTGTCAAGGAGTTTTTAATACAAACTACAAAGGCAATGTCAAAGTGGTTTGCAATTATCAACAGAATCCTTCATAATAATTTGTATGCATAAGATTAATCTCTTTCCTTATTTTTCATCTGGCAAATGCCTTACAATATTTTTCCACACTATCTGGAAAGACAAGGTAGATAAAAGTAATTTTAATAGGAATTTTTTATAGCTACATGGCAAATGTTTAATCTTCCCATTAACTTCCAATTTCACCATCTATTCTTACACTCTCTGACATCAATGAACTGCCATGAACACTTTCTGCTTTTCAGAGGTGTGCATGGAAGTTTATTTGATCTGCATGAAAGCCTCTCCTTAAGATTTTCAAAATCAGTAGCAAAACGGGAAGAGTTTTGGTAGTACTCCTGTCAAACTAAAGATCCACAGTCCATACAGTGCTGATATACAGATAACTTAAACCCTGCCGGACTGGAAAGTCTATAAACTGAAAAAGAGCAAGACAAGGAAATACCAGCTGTGAAAACAACACAAACCTTAAGACTACTGCATCTACAATCTCTATCCACACATGTATCACATATGTGGAGACCATTACATGAGAGGACCATCTTTCCTCTAAATATTTACAGACTTACACATTTTTACAGGCAGACAGTGCAAGATGCTTCAAGTATATCACAAGACATTTCTCTAGACTATACGAGACCTACAGGCTATATTAAAGACCACCTGTGCAATCTGTATTAAAGATTATGTCACTTGTACATAAATCAATCAGATTATAATATCTTCTGAACATTTCTTAGTAAAGCTTCTCCTCTATCCGAAACACTTAAAAATAATAAAGTAATGTGAAAGTGATGATACTTCATCACGGCAGCTTTATGTGATATCCAATCCAGATAACACATTTTCCAGTTTACTCTTTATTCCTAGCCATTTCTTCTAACCATACATACTCCCTTCTCTCCTTGACATTTAACATTTTTCAACTGCTTACCAATATATGTCTTCCCAACTATCATACAGTAGAAATAAGTAATACAAAGTGTAAACTTATTCCCTGTAAATCAATCCTTCTAGGAGATGATTGTTAAAAAGATCTTAAGTCTGCATAGAGCATTAGTAATGGGCAGAGTTCTCAGACCTTTGTATCTCTTTCGAGCCATAACTAATAAAGATTTACACTACTTTCAGCAATAAAGACCTCATGGAAAAAGGTGAGGGAGACAAATAGTTCCAAGAAACCAATAAAAACAGCACAGTTCAGCATTTATTCACCTTCCAAAAGGAATTGAAAGGGCAAAAACATCCATCTAGTTTTAACACAGAGTGCAATGAACCTACAAAAGAGACTGCTTGCACAATGTGGTCTGTTTGTTACAAGACCAAGCTAGCTTCAGTGAACAACAAGATCACTTTTCATTTCCTAACATCTTTGTTACTCTTCTTCACACTGCTTCTGCATATGCTCGCACCACAAATTAATCAAAAATGGACTAACAGTCACTATGCTACCATATAAAAAACTATTGCTCTCTGGCAAGAAGGGAATGATAGCAGAGAGGTTCATCTTGTCCTCTAGTGTTCACAGTATAGTGGTCTGAGCTCTGGAGTTTCCGGTCTGCAGAAGGTTATGGCCTCTCCATATACCCACACATCTACAGAAGCTGGAATAAATGGCTTTAAACTAGACTGAAGCAATCAAGTAACAAAAATACATCTGTGGTTAAAAATAGTGCTTATCAAAAGGCTGAAATCTAGTAACAATGGAAGAAAGCAATGGTATCAAAGAACAGAAGAATGATGTTGCCACTTGAGAAATACCTTAGACATTTGTAACAATATCAGGAATGAAAGAGTAAGGGGAAGAACTGGAAATCTCTGCCCTTAAACAACTTTAATCTAAAAAATAAACTGAATGAGATAATTCACACTGCTTTAATACTGACATGAGACCATAACTTGCTGAAGAAGAACAGGCAGAAAGAAAAGAGAGGAAATGGAATTTCTGTATACGGAAAAAGCACAACTTTGTTTTGAAGTCCACAAACTGGTGAGAAACAAAGTAGTTAACACTCCTTTTGTGAAAGGGGTAAAAGAATGAGATCATGGCTATCCACTACATAATCAGTAGGAAAAGGAACAACGGCCTGTATTATGCCTTAATTACATATAAAAGAAACACACAACAAAATAAAAAGTTTACTAGCTAATGATAAAAGCGATCAAACAGGAGACACAGAAAAGAGCCTACTGGTAATCAGGTATTTTAGTATGAATACCCTTAACAGGATGAAGGTAGAAATATATGTGCATTTGCTTAGCAGACAGAGAATATTTAAATGAGCTTACATGAATTAAAACCAGACAAGACTGATTAAAATTACCCTAGAGTAATTATAGACAACATGACCTCTGAACAAATATTAATTATTTTTAAGACAAGTTAATAGGATGGAAGAAGTTACAGAAATCAGACAAAAGGCAAATACATAATCACCCTTACCCCAAAGAGGAAAATACGAAAATTTACCTGCCAAAAAGCTTAACTAGAAAAGATATAATTGAAAAAACAAATCCCCATAACACATCCACTCCAATTTCAAAGAAAATAAAAAAAAAGCCACGAGTTTAAGAACAGTCTACTAAAATTGGAATACATTTGGATTTTAAATGCAGATTTAAAATTAAGATCAAAATCAAAATTCAGTTCTGAACTTACGAATATGGTACCTTCCACTACTTAATTATGAGATCTATGTCTAGGTACTGAAATGCTTTGATATAAACTCTTTCTTTAAAGTCTTCCCTTTGCTTTGCTATCTGACAAAAATAAAAACTGAACACATACTACATTTCACAAAAACAGGAAGCAACCACCACCCCCCAAAAATAACTCAAGCAGTTACATATTACATCTAAAGTACTTCTTAGCAATTACTTTCTCTGTTTCATACATTACCGGAAACAATACACTGGTTATTTATTAAGAGTGAATATATTTACCTTTAGACCTCCTTTGTCATCTGGCAACACTGGCACATTCAAGGATTGCCTACTTCTAGAACAAGGCAATGATGACCTGTTATTCAGTTTATTCTTGTCTTTGTTTACTTGCATGCATGCTGATGCCAGTAACCGTACAAGCTCTGTATCTAAAAGAAAACAAATTAAAGTAGTATTTAGTCTGTTTTCTTTCCCAAATTATGACTGATATACTGACGCTTTCCCTATAAGTCCCATATAAGTAGTAATTGATCTACGTCTCAAACATGAATCAGATGAATCCCCAAAATCTTCTTTCTTGGCCTACATTTCCCATCCCTTCTCCCCACACAGCGGGCTGCCGTCTTACCATCAGCTCTCTAAAGGTATTCATCAATATAAATGATTCTGACTGAATAGCATGCTTAGTCATGTGTGACCAAGTGAACTGCCTCCTCTCACACTTTGTAGAACGATATTGTGATGCTCCCTTTTCTCACCTGACACAGAAGAGAGTAGAGAAAAATGAATATTCTTTCTTCAAGCGTAGGTCGCAAAAAAGAAACTTGAAATTGAATCCCAAAGAGAAAGGAGATGTTCAGCCTGGACAATGAAGGGACTGAAAAGACAGAGTAAGAAAAAAGGTGGACAAAAAGCAAGAAAGAAAGAATGGAAGAGGAAGAAAAAGGAACAAGTATGAGATGAGGACAGGGAAGCAAAAAAAATATTCTGTAAAACTGCATTTTATACCGGAGTCAGGAAAGACTTTCAGAAGGGCAGGCAGAACCGACCTAAATATTCCTCTTGCTGAACCGGTAACGAGACAAACTATGCTGGCCTACAAGAAGTTAGTTATGAGAATAAAATATTCACTGTACCAATTTCCTAAAGTTTCATACTACTAGTGATCTACTTTTGACAAAGGAAAGGTATCTGCTAGCGAAAACACTATAATGAGTAATGCAGAGAAAACAAACATTAAATCCATCAGCAGTAGTGTTTTTTGGCTTCAGATAAAGCAATTCAGGTACCAGGCAAGGTTAACAGTAACAAATCGCATAGGTTAAAACTACAAAACTAAATGTGTTTCACTGAAGCCTCCCCAAAACATGCTGCCTTCTTCTAAAGCACTCTCATAAAAACAACCTGAACCCTGAAGTGTGATATATTAACAGCCTTTACTGACCTAGCGTGAGGTTCATCCAGGAATTCACTAGTTTTGTTATGATTGTACTGTCTTTGTCCTGTCCCTTTGCTGCTGTTTACTGAGTGGACATTTCTAGCTCCAGTTGATAGCTCTGTGCTAATGACACTACAGAACACCTAGGCCACCACAGTCAAATGCCACTGAACTGCTCTAGTGACACCAATAACACATTCTGGAGAATCTTCAAACACAAAGGCAAGAGGTATGTGCAAAATCTGTTATGCCATAAATGTATACACTCATCTAACCAACTAACTCAAAACCCACCATTTTCAGGCAGCATCCATTCTTGGTCCAGTCCATCACGGACCTCAGAGGATACTGCCGAGAAACTTCAATGTATTTTCTAGATCCGAAGGGATGTTTATCTGCTTATGTTGTACGTTTCCTCAGTGTTCTTGGAAATAACATACCTGGATCATTCAGCAACATTATCAGGTCAAAAGCTGTGTATCCATTTTTTGCACGAAGATTGACGTCAGCTCCTTGATTTAACAAATACTTTACAACGTCTTTGTTTCTTTACGGGAAGAAAAAAGGCATTGCTCAAGTTAACAAAAAAAAGAAAAATAAAATTCTAATACTCCATTTTCATCCTTTTATACCATTGCTCAACAATTAAGAGATCAGAGTTTTACCTTTTCTACAGCTAAGTCTAATTTTGTCCACAAGCTATTCGGAAGGTCCCATGATTCCACTGTCAGTCACTGTTCACTCACTATGAATTACACTAATCAACATGCAGAAAGTGATTCTAAAAACCCTAATTTGAACTGTCAGTTTCCTAAGTCGAGCCTTTAGAACTGACTCTGGAATTTGTTGCCGAACACCTTCCCAACAGAAGGCCATTAATTCAGGTCAGTCCAGTAGTCACGTACAACATTACTAATAATTCAACACAACTTCATGTCCAGAACAGGCAAGAAATCGCATATAAAAAAGCCAAATTAACTGAAGATAATTTATAAACTCTAAACAGTACGCCACTTAATTAGAGATATAAATTACATAAATAAGAAGGCACATTATCACTTCCTTGAGCTGTTTAAAATGCAAAACCAATCAGTATTTAATGATAACCAACACAAACGCCTTCCAACAAAAGGTCATAAAAGCTAGTTGCATAAAAGGAACTCACCATCCCATTCCCATGAGCCCCTCTCCCCTCCCGTTCACCTGAATAAATAAGCAGAACTTGCCTTGTGAGTTAAAAACAATACTGTAATTCAGCCTACAAAATAAGTGAGCAGACCACAAAGCTAGGGAAAATACATTTAATACAAGACTCCTCTTGAGCAGAGACTGATCTTGTATAAAAACAAACTCTGACATGCATAAGCAACACAGAACAAAAATGTTCTTAAGTAGCAATAGGTGACTGCAAACTCTCATGCTGAAGCTGACAAATATCTCAACTGCTCCACCTCAGAGTGTTACTTCTCACTTACAAAGTTTTCACTTCTGAACTCACTCCAGAGAAAATCAACCTAAAATGGAGGACGAACGTTCCCCCTCTCTTCTAACAAAAATTCTGCTTATCCCCACCACAGCTTCTCTGCATACTTCCCTTTACTTCCTTAAAACTGTGTCATCCCCCACATCCTGCTTTCCAGTCCTGCACCTTGAGGGCACACAGAGATGCATTCAGTTACTGCCCCTGGCTCACACAGACGTTGCCTGCTCCCTCCTTCAAACCAGAGGCTCTCCAGACAACTGTTGCTCCTAAGAAAGGGGTAAGCTGAGACTCTGCAGAGGCTACAGGTTTTGAGTTGTTACAAAATTTTCCAACTGACCCGTGCCAACCAAGGAGAAAGGCTAGGACACAAAGCACAGAACTACCAGGGTAAATACTTACTCATGCACATGAGGTGTCCCAGCCAAACTGGGGCACTCCAAATGTGGTTTTACACAGGGTTCTTGTACCCTTCAAGCATTTAGGTACAACACGATTTGACTAATCACTAACACTCACACTACTGATTACTACTGATAGTAAAACTTCCCAAAGCAACTGTATTTATGCATCATTCTTGCTGCGTGTCTATTCATCCAGTTTTTCCTGCAGTCAGTCTTGCTATCATTACTTAGCTATGACACCAGACAATACTAAGAGGGTTTCAAAGACGTGTTAGAGGAGCTATGATGCCAGTGTTATCTTGGTTGACTAGGGGTAACTTTTATCCTTCATGGACAGCTCTAAGCTTCCAAAAAGCCAAGTCCTTACTTCTAGGGCTGGGATGTCCTTCTGGTCCTTCACACTGAGCTGGCATCCTTTAGTTTGCTTTATTTAAGCATGATCAACAGCAGTGAGGAAGCAGAGAATTTAATCTTATGTAGGTCCCAGGAACTGCTTCAGAACATTTTCACAAAGCAATGACAACTTGACATCCTGTTCTTCCCATTTGTTGCACTTTCATAGTCCAACAAGATCTGTTGACTAAAAATAAAAGCTGGAGCAGAATATCTGTGGTTGTACAATTAATGTAAGCATTACCAGGCAGTGAAGCGAATCTTCACCTTCCCAAGGGCCTCACCTACAACAACAGAGAAAAGTTCACTTTCCTGAACTGAATATCCTGTATTCTGACAATGCCAAGTATATGACAGAGATCACACGTAAAGTATCAGGCCAATTTCTGGGGTCAGACTCTTCAGTGCCTACCTGCATTTATACAGGAGCTTTACAGAAAATGACAACCAGTTTTCCACTGGGCACATTTCAGAAAATTCAATGAAAACTAAAGGCTGAATAGGGGAACAGAATGCTTTTAAAACTGGAAAATGCACATTCAAGTGTGATTGCCTTGAAGTTTCACAACTTGATGTAGGCCTACACCAGAAACATGGTGGGACAAGTCTCATAGCTGGAGTGCTGCAATGGATGGCTAGAAGCTCTTCAGAAGGGATCGGCAAGGAAGGAGAGGAGGTGGGGTGGCTCTGTATGTTAGGGGGTGTTTTGATTGTACAGAAATCGAGGATTGTGAAGATAAATTTGAATGCTTATGGGTAAGAATGAGGGGAAGGGCTAACAAGGCTGATATCCTGCCGGGAGTGTGTTATAGGCCACCCTCCCAGCAGGAGGAAGCAGATGAGGCATTCTATAAGCAGCTGGCAGAAGTCTCGTGATCGCTCCCACTTGTTCTTGTGGGAGACTTCAACTTGGCAGACATCTGCTGGAAATACAACACAGCGGAAAAGAAACAGTCTAGGAGATTCTTGGAGTGTGTGGAAGATAACTTCCTGACGCAGCTGGTAAGTGAGCCTACCAGGAGAGGTGTCTCGCTTGACCTGCTGTTCACA
>NW_010111779.1:0-3771 GCF_000699245.1 Pterocles gutturalis
AGAGTCGAGGCCACTCACCTGCACCCGTGAACCTGTCCCAGCTACCGCGATTGTGCCGTCCCCTCTTGCTGTCCACATGGGAGGAGGAGGGAGCCCGGTCTCTGCAGGGCCGGAGCTTTTTGGCCCCCCCGCCACCCCTGTGCTGCAGCTGGGATATCTTCCTCACTGCCTCCAATCCCTACCTGGGAGACCTGGCAAGCTTTCCCAGTGCTGCTTCACCCAGCAGGCTGGGGGGCCGGGCATTGAGACAGGCCATTCCCAGTGCTCCGTGGGGATCAGTTTCAGGAAAGGTGTCCCCAGGAAGATCGCTCCCCAGCCATGAGCAGAGGGACTCAGTGAGCACTGGGAGAGGTGAAATGCCAAGGGCATCTCCTGTGCCAAGGAGCATCCCCTCTCCAAGTGATGGGAGACCCAGCCCCTGCCATCAGCCGGCACTTGACGATTTCTTTGAGCAACTGCTTAGAGTATTCCCTGTTGTTGGGTTTTTTTCCTGGAGGCAGTGCTGCCCTCCTGTACTCACCTGCCCAGGTGCAGGGAGTGGGCTCCCTGGGGTAGCTCCCTCGCAGGATGCCAGGGCTCTGCTTTGGCCCATCTGCCCAGCCACGAGCACAGGGCTGGCCCGGACCGGCTCCACGGGCACTAGATGGAGCCACAGGCTGTCACACAAGGGACCCCGTCCTGCTGGTGGGGAGCCAGGGGACGCCATCAGGTCCTAGCTGTGTCTCCGCACCTCATTTTCCCTTCCCTGGCTCTTCCAGCTGATGTGGGGACAAGGAGGCTCCAGAGCTGACAAGGTCTCAGCCTGCTCTGTGCCCACCAGACCGGGAGGCCTCCGTGCCAGGAAAGGAGAGGAGCTTATGTGCTGGCTGGGACTCTGGAGCCACATGTGGGGAACACATCGCTGCCACCTTCATGGCAAGTGTGTCCCTCACCCATGAGATCAGGATATGCAGTGAGAAGGACTTGCACCTCCCTAATGTCCTCAGGGAAGGACATGTGGAGTTGGGCAGAGCCACCATGGCACTGGCAGGTGAGAGGATGCTGTGCCAACCACACCTCACCCCAGAACTGCCCCAATCACTCCTCTGCTCCACCCAGCAAAGCCAGCACCTCACAGCAGCCGGAGAGAGGCAGCCCATCACTCTGCCCTCTTTTCCCTGGCCTTTCCTCCTAGGTCTGCCCAAAGCCCCGGTGCACCTACCTGTGAGCCTGGCTCACACCAGCTTTGAACCCAGCACAGGCATCTCCAGTGTGTCTCAAGAAGACCCTTATTTCTTTACAAATTCTGAGGACTGCTGTGTTGCAACCCTATTTTTAGCTTTCCAGGGTCACAAAAAATGCTCATGAAATACTCTCAAAGCCTTCTGAGAAAAGAGCTTTCAGGTGAGCAAGGCATCAAAGGACCATCTTTTTTTTTATCCTGGTTACCCCATCTCTTAGGAAGCCAAGTGAATTGCATCACAAACTCGTGCTATATTATTATGCAAACCACATATTAAGGAGAGATACTTTTTTCAAGTGCTGCGCAACATTTCAGCTTTTGATTTCCTCAGGAGAACACAAACCCTTTCACAGCCTCCTCAAAACTGGCAATTACATACTGCAAAATCGTGTTCTTGGTGATTTTTGAACTGTGGAGTGATGCGCTCAGGGAGTTGTGTGCCCACTGCTCCCCTTGTCACACCCAGCCACCTCCCCTCCCCTTCTCCCTGCGGGCTGGTCCCTGCTCTGGGGCAGCTGCGTGGAGAAGGAGCCGACGCCAGCAGCACAGGGTGAGAAGTGGTTGAGCAGAGCGAGGCAGGCTGCCGGGTGCCATTCCTGTGCCACCTTCCTCTGCCTGTCTGCTCCCAAAAGAGACAACGACAGCAGCCATGGCCATGCTCCCCACCTCTGGGCATGGCCACAGCATTGGTGCAGCCCCCAGAAAAGTGGTCAGTGGGAGCAGCGGGTTTGCTCACCCCTGGAAGGGCCATGCCAGTGTGGGGAACCCTGAGCACAGGGGGCTGGTGACAGCTGGGGACATCACTTGAAAGGGGCATCCCTTTTAAAAATTCCCATTCATTCTTTTAGCCCCAGTCCTGCTGTCTCGTACAAACAGCCCTGCCCAGCTGCCCTGGCTTCCCTGCACAGGAAATTTCTCCGCACCCTCGAGTTTTTGATGTACCTTGTGTTTGTCTTTATAGCCATGCTCTCGGCTGCCTGCCCATCTCTTTCCTAATCCGCTCTGTTCTCATCCCAGCTGGCTTTTCTAGAATTGCACCTTCTAGGAGCTGGGCAGTGTCCAGGGAGGCAAAGTCATCCGGGTGCTTTTAGCAGAAGTTGGTGCAGCAGGACAGAGAAGTAAGAAACAGCAAAGTCAGCGTGACTTCCGTTCAAGCAGGGCAATGACTTTGGGCCAGATTCAGCGCTGTGCAAGGCAACGGCTGGGCACCCCAAGCACCACCCCCATCCCAGGCACCCCCCCACGGAAGGGCTCGCCTGTGCTGACACCGGGGCTGCTGCCCCAGCCAAAACCCAGGCAAAACCAAGGTGCTTGCAGATTATAAATCAAGGGAGTCAGAGGCTGATGGAGGTGGCAGAAGCCCATGACTAAACATTGTCCACGATGAGCACACACACTGGCCCAGGCAGTGGCTGAGCTTCATGCGTCCAGGGGCTTCACCCCATCCCTGGCACATAGCTGGGAACAGGGTGGGCTGCAGAGCCTGGATAATCCCGTGATGCACAGGATCAGGGCACCCCACACCCACCCGTGGGTAAGGCTAGGGGCTGCATGGTCTGGATCTGACCCCAAGGGAAGGGAGATTGGGACAATGAAAAGACCAATACGACACACACACCTGCCAAATGCTGCTGAGTCCTTCAGCTGCAAAGGGGAGCAGAAGCTGCAGCTGACACAGGACAAGAAGGGATTTTATTGCGAAGCAAAACCTGACTTCACCCACCATGTTCATGCTCACAGACCCTTGCATTCAGCTGGCTCTGCCAGGATTTCCTGGACTGCCAGGTAGGACTTGGGGCACCGGCTGCCAGCTGCCTGGTCCTCACCGTGCCCTCCAGCTACCTGCCGGGCCTTGGCCCCTTGCCTTCACATGGCTCAAAGGCAAAAAACAAGTCAAGCAGGGTGGAACAGAAAAGGACATGGGGCAAATGCATTTGCATTAGAAGAAAACAAGAAAAAGCACAAAAGGATGCTGGTAAGCTGGCTTCTGCTGTTTTCCATAGCCCTCAAGCCTAAATACCAGTGCAATGGAATGGATACAATGGAGAAGGCTGTAATTTGGATGCCATCTGTAACAAACCAGTGTGTAAAGCATCACCTTCTAAAACTGACAATTTCAATTCGTCAGGCCCACGCTGACAGTATTAATGGACTTAACTGAGGGTCTTACTGAGCCGCTAATGTCAATTTTTAACAGAGCTAGGAAAACTAAGGTAATTCCTAAAGACTGAAGGACAGAAATCACCCCAATAATTGAGAAAATAAACTAGTCGACCCAGAAAACTCTGGATTACTGGTAATACCAGAAAAAAAAAAGTACAGGAGAATTAATTTTTATTCTGTCAGCAGAGAATTACTTTAAAATGCATGTAATAGTGTCGTGGTTTAGAAAGGCCAGAGGGACACAGGGACACTTTGGTAAACACCTGGTGGGCTGAGGCAGGGACACGGAGGGACACTCACCACTTAGCGTCACTGGCAAGAAACCAACATGACTTGGGAAGAACAAAAAAAAAATAATTATTAACTATTTACAACAAGAAGTAAGA
>NW_010111780.1:0-217 GCF_000699245.1 Pterocles gutturalis
GGGGGGGGACACACACACGCACACGCACACGGACCCCCCCATCCCCCGGGGATACGGCGCCGGCTGGAGCGGGCTACCTGGAGGTGGGCTGGTGGTAGCCATGGTTTGGCCACCGGGAGTGTTGGCTGCTTGGAGATTGGTTTTGGCTATCAGTCGCCTTGGTTTGGCCACTGGCAGCCTTGGCTGCGTGTAAGGGTTGGCTTTGGCTACCTGTACT
>NW_010111781.1:0-9587 GCF_000699245.1 Pterocles gutturalis
ACCCAAACCATTCTATGATTCTATAAACAGGTTGGTGCAATGGCATTGTTTACAAGGTGTCTGACTGAAGATTCAGTTCAGAAAAGTGTGATTGAAATTTAAATAAAAACATAGTCCAACATTTCTTCATGATTCTGTTTTGTGTTCCTAGACAGAGAATAAAGTGACAATTCAATTTACCTATGTATAATTTTGAATAGTATTGAATGGGAAAGAGAGTCATAATTACACGAGGAGGGAAAATTTGCGCTGAGAAATTTAATAGTGTCATATTGGAACTTCTACATCTTTCCCAGAGTAGGTAAAATGTGTACAAAATGTATTATACACCTACACATGCATGTAATACTAAAAATGGTTGAAACAGAAAACTGTTAAGAACAGCGAGCGTGCATTTGTGCCCAATGCATTGTAATATGAGATAGCAGCCATGATGTCAAAGACATCTAAAATTTACCATGACAAGCAATCGTTGATGAGAATGTGTTGCATTAAAATAGAGACAGATTACCCATCCTTTATAAATATGGGATAATTATTTCTGTAATTAACACACACGATGTACAAACTTAATTTCTTAGAGACATGTAACTGGAAAGGGTGTTGGAGTATTATGAAGATGTTTTATGTGAGTTGGTACTTCTGAAATATTTCTTGAATTTTAGATGTTTTTCATATGTTTGTGTTGGTAGGCTATGTGTGATAACGAAGTGTATACTTGTGTGATATAAGGAATTAAAGGTCCACATAAGATTTAAATAAAAATTTGAACAGAATTAGTTAATTGCAAGTGAATTACATTAATTAAATGTATACCTGTACAGTATGATATATTAAATCATTCTGTTATATCTATGTTTTGAAATTTTCTTATTCTTGGTCTATGAAATAAGTGTTTTTTTTCTGTGCTGATTTATTTTTCTTTATTTTTTTCAGCACATGGCAGTAGCCTCACACCCAATTTACCTACTATCTCTCTGCTTTACTACCATTAGAGATTTTTTTTTTTTTCATTTTGTGAATATGGACCTTATTCACAGATTGTTTCAGCTTACACAGTATTTCAGTATGTTAAAATGATGTAAATCTCTAGTGTGGGAGGAGAGTTATGTGTATAATTCAGAAATAAAAAATAATACTTTTCTGGTCACACTCCTTAAAATATATGCTTGTGAAGGAGAGTGCTTTGTGATTCTGGAGCTTAGAAGAACATGCTACTTCCATAGACTACATATAATTGGTTCTTGTTTTGTCTGCTATGCTGCTATAAACCTTGGGTTTTGAGGACAGTTGCTTGTCTCCTCTGGGTGAGCTAATGGTGACGATTCAGTTGTACTTTCTGTGTTGCTGTTGCTAGTATGCACACTGTAAAATGTGTTTTCAGATTACACTCACTTGTGGTGGATTGACCCTGCCTGGATGCCAAGTACCGACCAAAGCTGCTCTGTCACTGGCCCTCCTCAGCTGGACAGGGGAGAAAATATAACAAAAGGCTTGTGGGTCGAGCTGTAGGGACAGGGAGAGATCACTCACCAGTTACACCACAGGCAAAACAGACTCAGCTTGGGGAAATTAGTTTAACTTGTTACCAATCAAATCAGAGTAGGATAACGACAAATAAACCTAAATCTTAAAAACACCTTGCCCCCACCCCAGCCTTCTTCTCAGGCTTAACTTTAGTCCCAGTTTTCCCTACCTCCTCCCCTCCAGAAGTGCAGGGACCAGGCAATGGGGACTGCAGTCAGTCCATGTTGTCTCTGCTTCTCCTTCGTCCTCAGGGCAGGACTCCTCACAGTCTTCCCTTGATCCAGTGTGGGGTCCCTCCCACAGGTGACACTCCTCCATGAACTTCTCTAACATGAGTCCTTCCCACAGGCTACAGTTCTTCACTAACTGCTCCAGCATGGGTCCCCCAGGGGGTCACAAGTGCTACCGGCAAACCTGCTCCAGTGTGGGCCCCTCTCTCCACAGGGCCACAGGTCCTGCCAGGAGCCTGCTCTGGCGTGGGCTCTCCACAAGGTCACGGCCTGCTCTGGCATGGGTGCAGGAGCACAGCTGCTTCACCATGTTCTTCGACACAGGCTGCAGGGGAATCTCTGCTCTAGTACTCGGACCGCCTCCTTCTTCACTGACCTTGGTGTCTGCAGAGCTGTTTCTCTCACATATTCTCACTCGTCTCTTTTGACTGCAGCCACTGTTACACAGGGCTTTTTAATCCCCTTCTTAAGTATGTTATCACAGAGGTGCTACCACCGTTGCTGATGGGCTCAGCCTTGGCCAGCGAAGACGGCTGGCACTGGCTCTACCAGCCATGCGGGAAGCTTCTGGCAGCTTTTCACAGAAGGCACCCCTGTAGTCCCCCCACTACCAAAGCCTTGCCATGCAAACCCCGCACAGACACTTCTAATGCTTCCTAATATTAATTAGTTATATTATATGAACATGATCCTAGTAAGGTTCTCAGAAATAATTGTTAAGGCCACTGTTTGAACAATGCATCTAGGGATCTTAAGGTTTCCTTGACTGAGATGGACAACAGTTTTTTTCTGTTTCTGTGGCTGCTTTTGCTCAAGGCAAGTTTTTCATTAGTCTGTTAGGAACTAGCAGTCAATAGCTGTTGTCCCCAATGACAAAAACATCTCCTTCTCTCTCTATCTATCTCTAGATCTAGATATCTAAGGCTCTGTCAAATAGCCTTAACGAATTCTTCACCAGCTTAAAATCTGCAAGGCACTCTGGATTCATACTTCAGCTATTTGGGGAAAGTCGAGTGAGTAAATAATGAAGCTCATAAAGGCTTAGGAAAAAGGATAACTTCTCAGTTTAAACAAGATTTTTTTAAAAATGAAGAAGTATTGAGAGAACTGAATGATTGTTTTCATATTTGTAGTGTCAGGTTCCTGAGGAAAATTTAAAGTATTTCAGGTTTATTCACAGCCTTCCAAGATTTCTTAGGTTTTTCCCTGAGATGGGAGAAGCCTGTCTAAAAAATAGATTGTTTCTTCTGTATCTCACCCCAGAGTTAAGAAGGTCGTCTGCTGAAAAAAGTATGACTTATGCCAGTTACTTTCTTCCTGGCACAGAACTTTTCCTCCAGAATTTAGAGTCTGCTTCATTTATTTTCCAGATCTTTTTGGCAGGCAACATTCTTTCCTGCTTCCTAGTCTGCCGTGCTGATTGCCAGGTTAAACTGATAATTACATAAGAACCGATCAGGTAGGATCAAATTAGTTCCTTGATTCACATGTAATGAGTGAGAACAGAACTGTTAAAAAAGTGCCTTTTACCTGTCGACGTAGACCACAAACAATGTTAAGCCTGACTTGGCTGATATTAATAAAGGAAAATTTCCTTGATGGCAAATGTGATGAAGATCGTTTAATTTGTTGGGATCTAAGAATCTGGCCTTGGTCAGTTCACATAAAAACTGTTGTCCAAAGCTGTCCTTTCACTGAATTGCATTCTGTATTAATTCCTTGTGTTTTGCTTTATGATTTAGCTATTGGATTTTAAAACAATGCATACCTTGAAAACACCTCCACAGCACACAGGAGATAGAAGTGCTTTTATTGGTATTGTGCTCAAACCTTCCTTCCTGTAAGAGAAGTGTATTTATCAGATCGTACATTTTCTTTTTACATCACATACATTCTCCTTCATAAAGCAGACATCAACAGTCTTCTTTTCCTGCCACAATTAACTGTATGGGAGTTAACACAATTGTACAAGAAAGCTGCCTTATCCTCGTTTTGTATCAAAGGTACAAAACAGGTAACGTAAGACAATTGTTATTTCTCCCTCCTTAAAAAATAGGAAAGCCAGGAGAAGCAAAGAAGAAAATTTTCAAAGCTGCCTATGAAGGCTGGATACCTAGCTCCTGCTAAAATCTCACAGACAAATTTGAAAATTTCAGGCTAAGTATGTATTTTTCAGCTTACAGATGGTTTTAGTTATTTATACAAGGCCTGTCAGATTATTCATTCCTTAATGATCTGGGTTTAGTGGCTCACATACCAAATAACAGCTTTTCAGTTGTGTTGGTGTTTCTTTGGCATGTGCCAAAACTATTGCATAGCTGTTTATTGGTGATGTGAGACACTCCTTTTCCTTACTATCTTACAGTACAATCAGTGGGTGACTGATGCCCTGCATCACAAAAAGAATTATTCTCAAATTTTACTATCTCTTTTTCAGATTAAATGTGTTGTCTTTGACATTATTACATGGAATATTTCTGTTGTTGAAAGACAGACCATAAAGGATCTTCAGCAGAAACATCTAATGAAGCATTTTTATTCTAAGCCTTTTTAGGTTTTTTATTTGCTGACTGGCCAAGTTAGGCCAAAAAGCAGTTTAGCCAGCAAACTGCATTGATAACATGGACTGAGATGAATCTAAGAAACAAAAGAATAGACAGCTATGGTGCCTCATTCTTTACATTGTTTCATTCTCCAGGTAGATTTCTACCTAACTTGTTCTTTATGTAAATAAGAGGGTTTTTCTATGACTGTTTTCACTTTGAAATGTTCCAGGGTCATTGTAATCTGTTAATGTGTTCATGAGTGTATCTATGTTTGCTTGATTGATTTTTTTTAGCCTTTTATGGGTTTTAAAACTAGAACTGTATTTTTTGTCTGCTGAAAAAAAATAGACATGTCTGAATAAATCATCTCATTAGTTTGTTTCCCAGTTTTGTGTAAACACAAGTCTAAAAATCAAGTGAAATATTTTGTTTTGACACATAAATGAATGATTTCTCTACTTCAGTCAAAATTACTTTCCATTTAAAAATGATATTTTTTTTTGCTTTAGTAGTGAAAACACTGAAAATCTTTTATGATTAATAAAATGCTTTACTGAGCTGAAATAATACTTTAACTTTTTGATTTAATGGAAGAACTTACAGTAAAACAAAAAAAAATGTTATGGACATGCTACTGTAATTCTTTAAAAAAAAAAAAAAAAAAAAAGGATGCTTTCTTTTACTTTTCCACTCTTTTTTAGGCCTTTAATTTTTAAATATTTGAAGAATAAAACTATGTTACATCATCTTGAGACCACATATATTGTGGGTTTGTCTAAAACGTTATTCAGTCTTTACATTGTTAATAGTGTATTTCATTTTTTAAAAAGCATTTTTTATTTTATTTTTAAAATAAATTTATTTTTAAAATATTATATGTGATGTGACACACTTGTAACACAATTCTAGTACAAATATGAGGTAAAATATGAATTGTGAGAGCTATCTAGATGTGTTCATTTAGATATTGAAGGGAAAAGGTGTAGCACTGTGTGGGATGTGCATAAATCTCACTAACAAATTCTGTAACAGTATTTATATTCCTACCAATTCTTTGTCTGTTTGACAAGTAACCTATGTTTAACATACATGGGACTGCTGAGCATATTTCTAAAGAAAATCCCATTGTCAACCCTTAGTAAAGTAAGCGTAAAAATAGCAACTATTTCTCTCTGCTATCATATGCTTTTAGTATGCGCTGATATTTATGATGCGCAAATTCCAGCTCTTAGGCCATTTATATTGTATTACATTTTGAAACAAAAAGGATATTTTCAGGCTTCTTTTTGTACTATTCAGTATTTACACTTAGTTATTTGGAAAAGTTTCTTCCTCATTTGTCGTTTTTAAAATCATGTAAGGAAAAAGGGATAAAAACAGTTATTACTTGATTTCTTATTTATACCTAATGTATAATCTA
Source organism: Pterocles gutturalis (assembly GCF_000699245.1). NCBI lineage: Eukaryota > Metazoa > Chordata > Aves > Pterocliformes > Pteroclidae > Pterocles > Pterocles gutturalis. The sequence continues at coordinate 5,724 of NW_010111781.1, forward strand.
AATTGAACAGTATAATTACTATGCAAAGTTTACAGTATAACTCAGAATATTAACACATCACTTGGGAAATTCATGTTGTATAGGCAAAAGCCTCTGGAGTATCGTACACGATATTTTTTCCCAATGCTTTTCTCTTTCCAGCTTCAGGAGCTGTTCTTTTTAGGTAAAATCCTAGCTAAAACTGGAGTCAGAAGTGCCTGTTAACCCTAACGGACTCAGGAGTTTCATTTTTAGTTAGTGATTGGTTACATATGTATTCATATGAACAAAAATGGATTGAATGCTGGTGGGCACTGTTTAGAAACTACAAGTGTGAAGTGGTATTCTTGTTTTACCTGCAGGACAGGTGCAACCTGGTCAAAATCAGACAGTTCTTCCTTGAATAGGTACAGTTAAACTTAACTGTCTAGGAATCTTCTGTGTGCTGGATACTTAGCTGATTTTTGTTACCTGTCCACCAAAGAATATAAGATACATCAGCTATGAAGGTCTGTTTTAGATTTTAAATTACAGACTCCAAAATGCAGGCCTATGCAGCACTTTGTTATCAATGCTTTTGCTGTTCTTTTCAGAGAAGAATTGTAGAAGAAGGTTCTGCTCTAAAGTTCTGTCTGCCAATAATCATTACTAATGCTTAGAAGTGAAAGCCTCCACTCGCACAAAATAGCAGCTGATACATTGCAAAGAAAAATAAGGCAATGTAAGCTTAATAATATGTTTATAGTAAATCAGGCTTCAAGCTTTCAATCATGTTAATGTAATTTAATACCTTATAATAGTCTCTGAATAATATTAACTACAGTGTAGGACTGTGGCAGTTAGTTTATGTGTCTAGCAAAGTCTCCACATACTAGTAGGTGTTTGGCATCTGAAAAAACTCCCCACCTTCTTCACCAAGCCCACTCTTTCTCCACCAGTTCACCCTGATTCAGAATTTTCTGTACTACATACAGTGGCTAGCAAGTCTGCAAACAAGAGCAGAGAAGTCAAAACTTTAAAAATGAGAGGACTACAGTGACCTTCTTCCTTCCCTGCTAGGTGCTCTGCAAAGAGTGCATATCAGCATCTTCACAGCCACAGTGTTGTTAATCTAGTTCAAGAGTGTAATAATGTAAATTTTACATTGCAGACAGCGCAGTTTTGTAATATTGAATGAAGAGCTGATAATGCTTTATACTAGGTGGCTAATCATTGCTCTTTTGGTAGTCGTAATAATATTATTTCTGATAAAGTAATTTGGCATAACTGTATATGTAATGCAGCACAGGATAAGAGTCTCATTTTTATAGTATATGCCTTATGGGATATTTTTTTTTTTTAAATTGGGGGAAAGTCATCTGGTGACTGAAGAAAGAAGGCAATTTTTAATAAATTACATACTTTTTAAATAAAATAAATAATTTGTGTTGTGACTTGAATAAGCAGTCCTAGAATCAATAGGAAGAAGACTACAAAATCAGTATGGCTAAGATTTCATGTGCTGTAAACTGACTGAGTCATAACGGTAGGACACAGAACTGACATGTTTAACAACAAAAGTGTGTTTTCCTAAGCAGTAAGATAACATTTTTAGCTATTCAAGATTAATATCTTTACTTGCTGTTCATGCATGCATTATTCAAGGTACAGCTATCCTTTTATCAGTCATTGTTAACACACTTTAAGGAAAAAGCCACAGGTATCCTGAATGCAGAGAATATGGACCTTCAGATAATATTAAAAAGGAGTTGTTGTAGACAAATTTTTAAGTGCTTCAGAAAACATTACAAGACTCAAGAGGGATGGTATATGAATACTCAGTAAGAGCAAAATCATAATTGGCTTATTTATGTAAGTAGTTCTACTGAAATCAATAGGGTTATTCATGTGTCCAGGTGGTAGCCAATTACCCTTGTCCTTATTAGATGAGCATTGGACTGCTGATGTATTTTGATGTTTCCTAGACCAGTACAATCTTTTTGCACAATAATTTGAGATTTAATTTTCTGTCATCCAGTACAATTTTCCGGCACCCAGTACAATTTTCCTCCCCACCATTCCTCAATTCTAATTTAAAAATGAAACGTTGTTTTCCTCCTCCTCCTTTATATCCCAGTATAATTTCTGTGCACCCCCAGATTATCCTGTGAGACAGCACTGACTGGAGAAAAGTTACCTTACAGATGCTGCAGACCTGGTTTTAGCTGTCTGTTTCTTGTGGTTATTCCAAGTTCAACCTGTTCTATCTGCTATGAAGGTGCTCAAAGTCATGCCTCTTGGGATATGTTTAACAGATCTTTTGTTGCTACAGGTTAGAGTAGATTGGATTTACTTTTCCAGCCTGCCTCCCAGTTACTGACAGCCTTTTGCTTCTGTTGTACTCGCAGCCAGGTGTGGAAGACCTAACTGTGACTTGCACTTTCACATGGAACTCCTCACTGAAAATGCAGCTCTTTACAGATTATTTGCTGCCAAATTATGCTCTATCTTCACAGCTCTGTGGGAGCAGAAACAGGATGCAACAAAAAATCTAAATCTTTTTTTGCAGGATTTAGGCTAGCAATTACTTGGAAACAAATGTTTTCTTCATGTGTATCTGTTTTTATGTAATAACTAGCACTTACAGTGTGCAATAAGGAAAACGTGTGCAGAACTGTGAAAAGTATCTGAAAAAAGCTCTGTTTCTACATTTGTATTACCTTTTAACTAAAAAAAAAAAAAAAAAAGATGCATACAGTTTTCCATACAGCATTATCTCTAGTATGAAAGATGGCTCAAATGAGACTGAGTTTTTCATGGCACTAGAATACCAACCTGATCAAGGTTTCCTTTTTAAGAAAAGAGGCATGTCACTATCATTCCCCAGCTGCAACTGGCAGGACGTTAGACATTATGAACACTGTGTGATATGACTAGTTAAGACTAATTTTGGAGAAAAATAAAGACTGACACATCTGCAATAAGCATGACAAAAAGTGAATGGTTCTAAATACAAAGATAAATTTAAAAATATTCTAGGTGAAATTTATTTGTATTAAGAAAATATAAAAACTAAGAATAAAAAAAAGCAGATTGAAAATCCTGAATGAGCAGGAGGTCTCTATGAAAGGATCTTTTCTCACAGTTTTCAAACTGAGCTGCAGTATGAGGACAAATTGCCCATCACCTTTTCTCTGCTTTTTGAGTTTAAAAGTCGAATGTGACACGTTGGTGTGTTGTTTTTTTTTGTTTTGTTTTGTTTTGTTTTTTTCTTCTCCTTTTTCTAGGAATAGTTTGTGCCTTTTTAAATAATCTTTCATCTTAATTTTTTATTGCTATGATAACATATTCCATAATCTTTTGTACCTCTTTATTTTATGCCTGTCTTTATTTTGACAGTAGGTCAAGTAATCTTGAAATGCCTGTCTTATCTTTTTATTTTTGAACTCTCTGCATCTTCCTGAATTCTCTTTCATCTTTGGAAAATCTACAGATTTCTCCTTTCCTTGTTAAGGGAGAGAAAGTATGTACACCTTTTATTTCAGAATTGTATAATCTGTATGAATGTTGCATTTCATGCAAGATTTGCAATGTGAATGACTATTTTTTCTCAGTGATAATTCTTCAGACCTCTTCAACTGGCATTATACCCTGATTTGCATCAGATCCAGTCTTTGCAGATCCAGATCTATCTTTGTAGATCTACGTGTCAGATCCAGACAAGTAGAATTATTTCAGCTGATTTGTTGTCTTATAATAGTTTACTGCCCAAAAGAGGCAGAAAGGACACCAGTAACTGCAGACGCCCTGCAGCTCTTTGTTGATGTTTACTTTCACAGAATCATAGAAGCACTGAATGGTTAGGCTTGGAAAGGAACTACAAGATCATCGAGTTCCAACCCCCCT
>NW_010111782.1:0-4074 GCF_000699245.1 Pterocles gutturalis
CTCCGCCTCAGGCACGCCACCAACTAACATTAACCGAACAGCTCGCTTTCTTCAGAGAAGTCACTTGGTTTTAGCCTGTTACATCTGTAAAGAACGTGCTGAAGGAAAACTAGTTTGGGGTACTTAATTAAAATGATGTTTGAGGACGGGTTAATAAAGACCCCAAGTATTAAGAAGATGACATGGATAGTGAGTCAAAAACAAACTAATGGCAAACGAGGATCAAGTGATTGTTTTTCAGCACAGGAGCAGTAGTTACTGAGGTTGGTCTGGGTTATCTAGCTTGTTAATGCTCTGGGAAAAAGGCAGATCAAGGCGTAGCAAAATGCACAGCTGAACATCTTAGAGGAGAGCAGAGCAAACTGTGAAGAATTTCAGGTAGATACAGGTAAGCTAGGTGACAAAGAAATTTAATAACAGCTGGAGTTTAGCTGTGGCAAATGTACGTGGTAATTGGGATGTATATAATTCTTGTGGGGATAGGTTTCTAAAGGGTCATTCCTGTAGGCAGCTTGCCCAGCAAAACAGCAGAGGGAAAGGACATGGCCATGTGTTAAGTAACAGGGTGAAGGATAATGCCAAGAACTGTTTTGATTACCTAAGTCAAGGGTGCAGATTCATTTGTATGACTGTCAGAAATATGATTTGGTTCATATCAAGGATACACTGGGATTACAGGGGCATAGATTAAATGTTTAGGGCCACTCAAATTCCTATAACTGGAGACTTAAAATACATGTAAATAGTGGTAAAGGGATTTTTTTTTTCCCCATTTAAATTAGGTATAAGTGGATTGTGGGAAATGTTGTTACAGTTGTCAAAGTGAAGGAGTCAGTATGATTCTTAACATAGACTAGGTAATTAAACTCACAACAAGATTTTTTTCTGAAAAAGCTCTATTCTAGTGCTTCTAGTAACTTCTAGTGTTCATGTAACTCTAGATCTAATCTGGTGTGGATAGAGCTGTGTAACACCCTAGCTACACACTCAACACAGAGCAGGTTTACTAAGCTTGTTTTGTAAGTGCACTTTTAGCAACCTCAAGAGCAAGCAACCTGAAGCCAGGAACTACTTAATCCTTCTTTTGCTCATTCCTGGGTATCAGCAGCTAATTAATGTTAGGCCTTTTTAAACAACAGTTTCTGTTGACTTAAAAACAGATTAAAATAGCAATGCTGTTTTCCATAGTTCTCTAAAGGCTCCCCAGGCAGTAATTGTATTTGGTAACTACTAATCCTAATAGAATTGAGGCAAATTTTCTTACGGAGATGTAGCGCTTGATGTAGTGCAAGTTACTGCATCCAGGAAGTTGTTCAGCATAGACCATGGGAATGCGTTTACAGCTTCAGCCTTTGTGGATTAGGGGTCTATTTCTGTCTCTGCTCTTGCCAAAGTCGCTTAGAATAGAGGTACAGAGATACTTTAATTGTCTTTTCTGTAGCAGTCCTTAGTGCCCTTCAGAATCCTGGGGAGAAACACGGCTTGTTCTGTCACGGATAGCTGTGAAATCATAGCGTTTGAGGTGGCTTACTGTAGAACAAAGTGTGGAGGAATACGAAAAGGCAATGGCTTTGAAGTTTTGTTTCTTGCATGTAACAATAAGGGGCTGTGTGGAGATGTTCAGGGTGCTTAGGTTGAATCAGATGGTAGTTTGGCCTCAGAGATACTAGTGAATCATTGTACACATAGAGCAGATGAATGTGTGTTCACTAAACCAAATTGTAATTCTGGCTAGATGCTAGTCCTAAGTAAGAATATAATTTTAAAATTTACTAACATAAAATTATGATTTTATTATTAATATTTATTAACATTCACGTGCTTATTAATATTTAGTATGCATTAATACTTTTAAAGTTTCATTGGAAGTAATTTTAACTGGTTGCTTTTTTGTGGGCTATGTAAAGAAGGCATTTCAATATTTTCAGTGAAGTTAAAATAGTAGCTGGTGACTTCAGTGTTTAAGATACATAATTACAGCATAGACTGAGTCTCTTCTAGGCACAATCAAGCCAATTTTAAACTTGCCATCTAAAACATTTCACAAACGGAAGCATGGAGTTTCTTGGGGATGAATTTTGAGAAATAGCCTGCATTCATACTTGTAGTGTAAGAAGTGTGACACCTTGCACATACCTGCAGAGAAACAAAATATTGAATTCAGAGCAGGATCTCAAGACTCTTCCACGCTGTCAATCCTGACTGTTTCCCTGAGGTGGGACTGCGGCTGTAGTTCTTCATGTGGTGTGTAGCATGACGAACAGGAGGTACTGCTCAGGATGCCTTGACTGCAGCTTTAATGTTGATTTTTGCTGCCTGAGGCACAGGCTTTTGATCATTGGTGGGGTGTGTGAAGGCAATGAAGTGGTTGTAGGAGGAGAAAGGGGAAAGTAGGGAGGAGGAGGAGTACAACAGAACACCTCAACAACACATGCTAGTAGGTGAGGATTGATGTTTTAACGACGACGCACAAAGACATTCTGCTGTGTTTATTCTGAGCCCTACTGTGGAAGGTGTCATTCTCTGTGTGAGTCCCCAGTGCATGCTAGCAGTTCTTGCAGGCTGCCAGATAGACAGATGTTTACTAAATCTGTGTCCTGTACAACTCAGTGAAAATTAGAATCCCAAAGAATTCCTGCAAAAGGAAAATAAAAAGGGTATGCTTACATTTTATATTGTGAAGCTTTAGTCATGAGGGTGGATTGGCATCTACATGGAGGGGGGGATGATGCTGAAAAAGAAAGGCAGGAGAAGAGTGAAAGTATCTGAGCAATTAAGAGTTATTGCCTGTTCTTAGTCTTTTTAGACTACTATCACAAAATCAAAATGGACACTAAAATTGAATCCCATCCATATGATGTGCTTGTTTATGTGACTAACTTAAGAATGCAGAAAGTTCACAGCTAGAAGAAAATAGACATACAACTGTGCATTACAGGGTATACTGCTAGAAGATTAGCCAAGGTATCCATCACTTCCAAGTGAAAGCTGTTAAAATTCAAATATTGTGAGATATCACATTACACAAGTGTCTAAAATGTACCATTTGTTTTCCCAATATGATATTAACTTTGCCCCATGTTGTCCATATCTCAAAAACCCTCTTGTGTATGGATCTTAAACCCTTATATAAAAATACTCACTGATTATGTGAGTTAGCCCTGGTAGGCAGCTGAGCCCCACTCAGCTGCTGGGTCACCCCCTGCCCCAGTAGGATGGAGGAAAAAACCTGCAGGATGAAAGTGAGGATGCTTGTGAGTTGAGATAAAGACAATTTAATAGATACAACAAAGGTGAATGCACAAGCGAAGCAAGATAAGGAATTCCTTCACTACTTCTCATTGGCAGACAGATGTTTAGCAATTTCCAGGATAGCAGAGCTTCATCATATCTAATGGTTGCTTGGGAAGACAAACACCTTAACTGTGAACATTGTTCCCTTCCTCCTTTCTTCAGCTTTTATTGTTGAGCACAGTGTCCTATGGTATAGGATATCCCTTTGGTCAGCTTGGGTCAGCTGTCCCAGCTGTGTCCCTTCCCAGCTTCTTGTGCACTCCCAGCCTGCTCACTGGTGGGGCAGCCTGAGAAAAGCCTTGATGCTATGTAAGCCCTGTTCAGCAATAGCTAAAACATTGGTGTGCTGTCAGCGTTGTTTGGTCGCAGATCTAAAACACAGCACTGTGCAAGCTGCTGTGAAGAAAATTAAGTCCATCCCAGCCAATGCCAGTACTACCTAGTAACACAAAATCTGTGCTCTCAGAAACTTTCATCCAGACTTCTCATAAGAATCAAAAGGCCTAACAATTGCAGTGACTTCCAGTTTGCCTCATTCTTAATTTAATCTTTTTGGTATTTCATATGCAAATGAAGGTTGTCCTCCAACTTGCATGGCATTTGGCTAAAAGATTCCCTGTGTCTGTACAAAAGTTACTTGTTCAGTCTTCCATAGCCATCTTTTATTATAGTTTCCTCTTCTGCTTTGTCTGTTAGTGTCTTACTGACTAGAAAAATCTAAAACCGCATACATACCTTTACACTTACCATGGAATAGTGTGATGGGTTAGCCCTTGGCTG